>NW_028241168.1:0-77741 GCF_964263255.1 Lissotriton vulgaris | reverse complement strand
TAGGTCTCAACCTCTGCCAATGCCTCTGGCATTGCAGATGTCGAGACATATAGAGGTGAAACAGGAAAGCTGAACCAGGCGGATTACGAGGAGTGCATGTGCGCCCGTGCACGCGCTTGCTGCCATTTGCTCCCCGAGCCGCCTGCATTGTGGCATCGGACCCGCCACAGCAATGCCGAGAGCTTCACACTTCAAATGAATGCTCTCCCCCGTCCCCCTCTGCGCAATACCTCGCTCCCATTTGCTACCCGTCTCTCCGTGCTAATTGCATTAGCCTTTGTTCTTAGTTCATAGAGTCTAGGCTACAAATCTGTCAAAAACGAGCTTGTGGATGCACAATTGTGTTTTTGTCGGTAAATTCCCACATTTGGATGTTTGCTAACTTGTCTGTTCATTGAGCGTGCTTGCTCCCATCATTTGGTCTGTTGCTCCCATCATTTGGTCTGTTGCTCCCAGGGTAATGTGCACTCTTGGGGATTGACAAGCAGTCTCGATCTTTGCTGCAGCCATAGGTATTAACAGGAGACTTATTCTTTCTAAGAGAACTTAGGAAGATTTTATTAGTTTGTGGCATTAGGGGTATAAATATAATGGCCTCCCTTCATCTGTCAACAAAACATGTAGTACGTTGACATTTCTCAAGAACACATACAAAAAAGTCAACTTGCTATCTAAAATATTTCTAGGAGACCTAGCACTGGCGAGGCCCTAGAAAAACCAGAAACCAACAATGTTTAGCCCAGGCTAACACACAACAGCAGAGTGCAGTATAAAGCACTAAATAAAACCAACACAATCGCTCCCATTTGCTCCCTGTCTCTCCGTGCTTACTGCAATGTGTCCCCCCCATAGCGCTGTTTTTGACGCTTCCGACTTCAAAGGCTAACGATCCCCCGCCCCCTCTTCCCCCGCCACAGCAATGCCGAGGGCTTGTTTCAGAAAGTCGGTGTGCTTGATGCGGTCTCCCTGACGGGGTTTGTTAAGCACTATGGCATCAAAACTATTTCTCTTGATGCAAGCACTTACCTCCATTGCATACATTGCTTTCGCATGAGCATTAATCAACAAAAAGCACTTTTAAATTCTTTTGCTTTACGAGGTGAGGAATGGGATGCTCATGCAATTATGTGCATTATTACAAACTTGGTTGTCATGCAGGCTTGCAACCTTTGTGCATGGGTACATGGAAAGTATACATAGATGTGATAATAAGAGGAGCTGTAATGCTGTGGCTTTGTGGTGTGAGACATGGTGGTTCTAGCCCATATCTCATTAGAAAGTTACCAGGCCCAAATCAGCGCAGGCAGGTGATGCCCTTCTCTACACCCACCCACTTGTCTCCGGCATCTACACGAGTCACCCAGATTGAATTGGTGAGTAAGTTGGACTGAATTTTCCTTGGCTGTGATTGGCTTCATCGTGGCAGCCAGGTTACGTGGTCTACTGTGATCTGAGCCGCATGGCTAATTGGTGGCAAGGCTTCCTCGCGTGCCATGTATCTCTCATCTTCCTCCTCTAACTCTCTCGTCATGCATCTCACATTCACTGTCTCGTGCACTAACTTTAACAGTCTCTCATTCATTGTATCTCGCATTGAGTTTCTCCACAGCCTTCCTCTCCTTGTCTCTGTCTCTCTCTCTTCAGGCATCTCACATTCTGAACGTTCCTCTCGTCCTGCAATCTCACTAGTTTCTTTCTCTCTCTCACCCTTGCTCTCATAATGTATCTCAATCCTAGTCTCTCTTGCCTTCTTCGGTCTCATTATCCTTGTATTTCACACTCAGTGACTCTCCCTCCTTACACTCTCTTTCTGTTCAGTGGCCTTCATTCATGGCCTCATGTTCAAATCTCAGGTCGCTCTACAGGTGCAATTTTTGGGCAGCATCTGCAAATTATTTGTGTGCAGAGGTAGATGTAAAAAAATGATCACAGCACAAAATGGCATTCAGTAGGATTCAATATTCATATTAAAGAGGCAGAAGTGTGCTTTGTGAATCCTGCCGAATGCCTGTGAATGCAAGGAAAGAAGCCTATAAAGGGCAGCAGACTTAAGTCCCTCCATTCATATTCACAAAATTGTATTTTTTTTATTTAGTTTTTTTATTGCAGTCGCTGTCTATCAAAGGGACAAGGCCTGGAAAGAAAAAGACAGTTCAAATGATGCCAAGTGCTCTGTGGAGGTATTTTTCTTTCCAATGCCAGAGCTGCCTTCATCCTCACACACCCTCTCACCCTCACACACCCTCTCACCCCCTCACCCCCTCACATCCCCTCACCCTCGCTCACCCTCACACCCCTCACACACCCTTTCCCCCTCACACACCATCTCACCCTCACACACCATCTCACCCTCACACACCCTTACCCTCACACCACCTCCCCCTCCCATCCCCTCTTACTCACATCCCCTCACCCTCCCTCAAACCCTCACCCTCACACCCCCTCACCCTCATACCCCCTCACCCTCACTCACCCTCTCACCATCACTCACCCTCTCACCCTTACCCACCCTCTCACCCTCACCCGCCATCTCACCCTCACACACCCGTCACCCACACACCCCCTCACCCTCACACCCCCTCACACCCCCTCACCCACCCTCACACCCCCTCACCCTCACACACCCTCACCTCCCTCACCCTCACCCCCTCACCCTCACAACCCTCTCACCCTCACCCCCTCACCCTCACAACCCTCTCGCCCTCACCCATCACACACCCTCACCCTCACACACCCTCACACCCTCTCACCCAAACACACCCTCACTCACCCTCACCCCTCACACCCCACACACTCTCACCCTCACGTCCCCTCACCCTCACACCCCCTCACCCCTCACCCTCAGACACCTCTTCACACCCCCTCATTCTCACACCCCTTCAACCTCACACCCTCTCATCCTCACCCTCACACCCCCTCATCCTCACCCTCACACACCCTCTCACCCCCTCACCCGCACACCCCCTCACCCTCACATCCCCTCACCCTCCCTCACACCCTCACCCTCACACACCCTCACACACCCTCACCCTCACACCCCCTCACCCACCCTCTCACTCACCCTCACACACCCTTCTCACTCACCCTCATACACCCTCTCACCCTCACACACCCCCACTCTCACACACCCCCACTCTCACACCCCCCACTCTCACACCCCTTCACCCTCACACCCCCTCATCCTCACCTCACACCCCCTCATCATTGCCCTCACACACCCTCACCCTCACACCCCCTCACCCCCATCACCCTCACACCCCCTCACCCTCACACCCCCTCATCCTCACCCTCCCTCATCCTCACCCTCACATCCCCTCATCCTCGCCCTCACACACCCCTTCACCCTCACACCCCCTCACCCTCACACACCCTCACCCTCAGATTCCCTCCTCCTCCCTCACACCCCTTCACCCTCACACCCCCTCACCCTCACATCCCCTCACCCTCACACACCCCCTCACCCCCACACACCCCCTCACCCTCACTCACCCCCTCACCCTCACTCACCCCCTCACCCACCCTCACACACCCTCACCCACCATCACCCTCACAAACCCTCACCCTCTCACACACCCTCACCCTCACACACCCTCACCCACCCTCACACACCCCCTCACACCCCCTCACCCATCCCCTCACCCTCAAACACCCTCTCACTCACCCTCACACACCCTCTCACCCTCACACACCCTCTCATCCACCCTCACCCACCCTCTCACCCTCACCCACCCCTCACACTCACACTCACACCCCCTCACCCCCTCACCCTCACACCCCATCACCCTCACACACCCTCTCACTCACCCTCTCACCCTCACACCCTCTCACCCTCACACACCCTCCCACCCTCTCACCCACCCTCCCTCTCCCTCACCTGCCCTCACCCTCACACGCCCTCTCCCTCACAACCCCTCACCCTCACACCCCCTCACCCTCACCCACTCCCACCCCCCCTCACCCACTCACACCCCCTCACCCTTACACACACTCACTCACACGCCTGCACCCCCACACCCCTACTCTCACACACACCCTCACTCTCACACATCCTCTCTCACACACCCTCACCCTCTCACACACCCTCACACACCCTCACCCTCTCACACACCCTCACTCACTCAATCACCCTCACTCTATCTATCTATCGCCCTCCCTCTATATCGATAGCCCTACTATCTAGCTATCCCCCTCCCTCCCTCTATCTATCGCCCTCCCTCTATCTATCGCCCTCCCTCTATCTATCGCCCTCCTTCTATCTATCGCCCTCCCTCTATCGCCCTCCCTCCCTCTATCTATCGCCCTCCCTCTCTTCCACCCACCTCCTTCTCTAACTCCCTGTTCTCTTTTGCTGTGCTGATCTGCTGCTCTCTTCCACGCCGCCTCCTTCTTTAACTCCCTGGTCTCTTCTCCTGTGCTGATCTGCTGCTCTCATCCACCCCACCTCCTTCTTTAACTCCCTGGTCTCTTCTCTTCTCCTGTGCTGAACTGCTGTTCTCTTCCACCCGCCTCCTTCTTTAACTCCCTGTTATCTTCTCCTGTTCTGATCTGCTGCTCTTGTCCACCCCAACTCCTTATTTAACTCCCTGTTTGCTTCTCTTCTCCTGTGCTGATCTGCTATTCTCTTTCACCCCGCCTCCTTCTCTCACTCCCTGTTCTCTTCTCCTGTGCTGAACTGCTGCTCTCTTCCACCCCACCTCATTCTTTATATCCATGTTCTCTTCACCTATGCTGATCTGCTGCTCTCTTCCACCCTGCCTCCTTCTCTAACTCCCTGTTCTCTTCTCTTCTCCTGTGCAGATATGCTGCTCTCTTCCAACCAGCCTCCTTCTTTAACTCCCTGTTTTCTTCTCCTGCGCTAATCTGCTGTTATCTTCCACTCGCCTCTTTCTCTAGCTACCTGTTCTCTTCTCCTGTGCTGATCTGCTGCTCTCTTCCACCCGCCTCTTTCTTTAACTCCATGTTCTCTTCTGCTGTGCTGTTATGCTACTCTCTTCCACCCGCCTCCTTCTCTAACTCCCTGTTCACTTCTCTTTTCCAGAGCTGATCTGCTGCTCTCTTCAACCCGCCTCCTTCTCTACCTCCTTTTTCTCTTCTCCCGTGCTGTTCTGCTGCTCTCTTCAACCCCACCGCCTTCTTTAACTCCCTGTTAACTTCTGCAGATCTGCTGCTCTCTTCCACCTCACATCCTTATCTAACTCCCTGTTCTCTTCTCTTCTCCTGTGCTGATCTGCTGCTCTCTTCCACCCCACCTCCTTCTTTAACTCCCTGTTCTCTTCTGCTGTGCTGATCTGTTCCTCTCTTCCACCCACCTCCTTCTCTAACTCCCTGTTCTCTTCTCTTCTCTCGTGCTGATCTGCTGCTCTCTTCCACCGTGCCTCCTGCTCTAACTCCCTGTTCTCTTCTCTTTTCCTGTGCTGATCTGCTGCTCTCTTCCACCCCACTTTCTTCTTTAACTCCCTGTTCTCTTTTGCTGTACTGATCGGCTGCTCTCTTCCAACCCACCTCCTTCTTTAACTCCCTGTTCTTTTTTGCTGTGCTGTTCTGCTGCTCTCTTCCACCCCACCTCCTTCTTTAACTCCCTGTTCTCTTCTCCTGTGCTGTTCTGCTGCTCTCTTCCACCCGCCTCCTTCTTTAACTCCCTGTTCTCTTCTCCTGTGCTGATCTGCTGCTCTCTTCCACCCACCTCCTTCTTTAACTCCCTGTTCTTTTTTGCTGTGCTGATCTGCTGCTCTCTTCCATGCCGCCTCCTTCTTTAACTCCCTGGTCTCTTCTCCTGTGCTGTTCTGCTGCTCTCTTCCACCCCACCTCCTTCTTTAACTCCCTGTTCTCTTCTCCTGTGCTGTTCTGCTGCTCTCTTCCACCGCCTCCCTCTCTAGCTCCCTGTTCTCTTCTCTTCTCCTGTACTGATCTGCTGTTCTCTTCCACCCGCCTCCTTTAACTCCCTGTTCTCTTCTCCTGTGCTGATTTGCTGCTCTCTTCCACCCCATCTCCCTCTTTAACTCCCTGTTCTCTTCTCCTGTACTGATCTGCTGCTCTCTTCCACCCACCTCCTTTTTTAACTCCCTGTTCTCTTCTCCTGTCCTAATCTGCTGTTCTCTTACACCCGCCTCTTTCTCTAACTCCCTGTTCTCGTCTCCTGTGCCGATCTGCTGTTCTCTTCCACCCGCCTTCTTCTTTAACTCCCTGTTCTTTTCTCCCGTGCTGATCTGCTGCTCTCTTCCACCCGCTTCCTTCTCTAACTCCCTGTTCTCTTCTCCTGTGCTGATCTGCTGCTCTCTTCCACCCGCCTCCTTCTTTAACTCCCTGTTCTTCTGCTGTGCTGATCTGCTGCTCTCTTCCACATACATCCTTCTGTAACCGCACACACACATACATACAACCACGCACACACACACACACACACATACACACATACAACCACACAGACACAACCACACAAACACACACAACCACACACACACAACCACACACACACAACCACACACACACAAACATCACCCCACAAAAACATCACCCACACACAAACACACATCACCCCACACATCACCCCACACATCACCCCACACATCACCCCACACATCACTCCACACATCACCCTGCACATCACCCAGCACATCACCCCGCACATCACCCCGCACATCACAACTACACATCTCAACAACACATCTCAACCACACATCTCAACCACACACACAACCACACACAACCACACACACAACCACACACACATCCAACCACACACCCAACCACACACCCAACCACACACCCAACCACACACGCATCCACCCCCAACCACACACACATACAACCACACACACACACAACCACACCCAAGCACACACACATAACCACACACACACACACAACCACACACACACAATGACACCCAACCACACACACAGTCACACATACAACCACACACCCAACCATACACACACCCAACCACACCCAACCACACCCAACCACACACACCCAACCACACCCAACCACACACACAACCACACCCAACCACACACACAACCACACACACAGAACCACACACACACACAACCACACACACACACACACACACACACACACACATACAACCACACACACACACAACCACACACACACAACCACACACACACAACCACACACACACAACCACACACAACCACACACACACACACACAATGACACCCAACCACACACACAGCCACACATACAACCACACACCCAACCATACACACACCCAACCTCACCCAACCACACACACTCAACCACACACAACCACACACACAACCACACCCAACCACACACACAACCACACACACAGAACCACACAATAACACACACACACACATACAACCACACACACACACAACCACACACACACAACCACACACACACACCACACACACACACAACCACACACACACACAACCACACACACACAACCACACACACAACCACACACACAACCACACACATCTATCTATCGCCCTCACTCTATCTAACTATCGCCCTCACTCTATCTAACTATCGCCCTCACTCTATCTAACTATCGCCCTCACTCTATCTAACTATCGCCCTCACTCTATCTATCTATCGCCCTCACTCTATCGCCCTCTATCTATCTATCACCCTCACTCTATCGCCCTCTATCTATCTATCGCCCTCACTCTATCTATCGCCCTCACTCTATCTATTGCCCTCACTCTATTATCTATCGCCCTCACTCTATCTATCGCCTGCGCTCACGCTATCTATCTATCGCCCTCACGCTATCTATCTACCGCCCTCACGCTATCTATCTACCGCCCTCACGCTATCTATCTACCGCCCTCACGCTATCCATCGCCCTCACTCTATCCATCGCCCTCACTCTATCCATCGCCCTCAATCTATCCATCGCCCTCACTCTATCCATCGCCCTCACTCTATCCATCGCCCTCACTCTATCCATCGCCCTCACTCTATCTATCTATGGCCCTCACTCTATCTATCTATGGCCCTCACTCTATCTATCTATCTATCTATGGCCCTCGCTCTATCTATCTATCTATGGCCCTCACTCTATCTATCTATCTATCACCCTCACTCTATCTATCTATCTATCACCCTCACTCTATCTATCTATCTATCTATCTATGGCCCTCACTCTATCTATCTATGGCCCTCACTCTATCTATCTATCTATCTATGGCCCTCGCTCTATCTATCTATCTATGGCCCTCACTCTATCTATCTATCTATCACCCTCACTCTATCTATCTATCTATCACCCTCACTCTATCTATCTATCTATCTATCTATCGCCCTCACTCTATCTATCTATCGCCCTCACTCTATCTATCTATCGCCCTCACTCTATCTATCTATCTATCACCCTCACTCTATCTATCTATCTATCACCCTCACTCTATCTATCTATCTATCACCCTCACTCTATCTATCTATCTATCTATCTATCGCCCTCACTCTATCTATCTATCTATCGCCCTCACTCTATCTATCTATCTATCACCCTCACTCTATCTATCGCCCTCACTCTATCTATCTATCGCTCTCACTCTATCTATCTATCTATCGCCCTCACTCTATCTATCTATCGCCCTCACTCTATCTATCTATCTATCGCCCTCACTCTATCTATCTATCGCCCTCACTCTATCTATCTATCGCCCTCACTCTATCTATCTATCGCCCTCACTCTATCTATCTATCTATCGCCCTCACTCTATCTATCTATCGCCCTCACTATATCTATCTATCTATCGCCCTCACTCTATCTATCTATCTATCGCCCTCACTCTATCTATCGCCCTCACTCTATCTATCTATCGCCCTCACTCTATCTATCGCCCTCACTCTATCTATCTATCGCCCTCACTCTATCTATCTATCTATCGCCCTCACTCTATCTATCTATCGCTCTCACTCTATCTATCTATCTATCGCCCTCACTCTATCTATCTATCGCCCTCACTCTATCTATCTATCTATCGCCCTCACTCTATCTATCTATCGCCCTCACTCTATCTATCTATCGCCCTCACTCTATCTATCTATCGCCCTCACTCTATCTATCTATCTATCGCCCTCACTCTATCTATCTATCGCCCTCACTCTATCTATCTATCGCCCTCACTATATCTATCTATCTATCGCCCTCACTCTATCTATCTATCTATCGCCCTCACTCTATCTATCTATCTATCACCCTCACTCTATCTATCTATCTATCTATCTATCGCCCTCACTCTATCTATCTATCGCCCTCACTCTATCTATCTATCGCCCTCACTCTATCTATCTATCTATCACCCTCACTCTATCTATCTATCTATCACCCTCACTCTATCTATCTATCTATCACCCTCACTCTATCTATCTATCTATCTATCTATCGCCCTCACTCTATCTATCTATCTATCGCCCTCACTCTATCTATCTATCTATCGCCCTCACTCTATCTATCTATCGCTCTCACTCTATCTATCTATCTATCGCCCTCACTCTATCTATCTATCGCCCTCACTCTATCTATCTATCTATCGCCCTCACTCTATCTATCTATCTATCGCCCTCACTCTATCTATCTATCGCCCTCACTCTATCTATCTATCGCCCTCACTCTATCTATCTATCGCCCTCACTCTATCTATCTATCTATCGCCCTCACTCTATCTATCTATCGCCCTCACTCTATCTATCTATCGCCCTCACTCTATCTATCTATCGCCCTCACTCTATCTATCTATCTATCGCCCTCACTCTATCTATCTATCGCCCTCACTCTATCTATCTATCGCCCTCACTATATCTATCTATCTATCGCCCTCACTCTATCTATCTATCTATCGCCCTCACTCTATCTATCTATCGCCCTCACTCTATCTATCTATCGCTCTCCCTCTATCTATCTATCGCCCTCCCTCTATCTATCTATCGCCCTCACTCTATCTATCTATCTATCGCCCTCACTCTATCTATCTATCTATCGCCCTCACTCTATCTATCTATCGCCCTCACTCTATCTATCTATCGCCCTCACTCTATCTATCTATCGCCCTGACTCTATCTATCTATCGCCCTCACTCTATCTATCTATCTATCGCCCTCACTCTATCTATCTATCGCCCTCACTCTATCTATCTATCTATCTATCGCCCTCACTCTATCTAACTATCGCCCTCACTCTATCTAACTATCGCCCTCACTCTATCTATCTATCGCCCTCACTCTATCTATCTATCGCCCTCACTCTATCTATCTAACTATCGCCCTCACTCTATCTATCTATCGACCTCACTCTATCTATCGCCCTCACTCTATCTATCTATCGCCCCCACTCTATCTATCTATCGCCCCCACTCTATCTATCTATCGCCCCCACTCTATCTATCTATCGCCCTCACTCTATCTATCGCCCTCACTCTATCTATCTATCTATCACCCTCACTCTATCTATCGCCCTCACTCTATCTATCTATGGCCCTCACTCTATCTATCTATCGCCCTCACTCTATCTATCTATCGCCCTCACTCTATCTATCTATTGCCCTCTATCTATCTATCGCCCTCACTCTATCTATCTATCTATCGCCCTCCCTCTATCTATCTATCGCCCTCACTCTATCTATCTATCGCCCTCACTCTATCTATCTATCGCCCTCACTCTATCTATCTATCTATCGCCCTCACTCTATCTATCGCCCTCACTCTATCTATCGCCCTCACTCTATCTATCTATCGCCCTCACTCTATCTATCTATCGCCCTCACTCTATCTATCTATCGCCCTCACTCTATCTATCTATCGCCCTGACTCTATCTATCTATCGCCCTCACTCTATCTATCTATCACCCTCTATCTATCGCCCTCACTCTATCTATCTATCTATCGCCCTCACTCTATCTATCTATCTATCGCCCTCACTCTATCTATCTATCTATCGCCCTCACTCTATCTATCTATCGCCCTCACTCTATCTATCTATCTATCGCCCTCACTCTATCTATCTATCGCCCTCACTCTATCTATCACCCTCACTCTATCTATCTATCGCCCTCACTCTATCTATCTATCGCCCTCACTCTATCTATCTATCTATCGCCCTCACTCTATCTATCGCCCTCACTCTATCTATCGCCCTCACTCTATCGCCCTCACTCTATCCATCGCCCTCACTCTATCCATCGCCCTCACTCTATCCGTCGCCCTCACTCTATCCGTCGCCCTCACTCTATCCGTCGCCCTCACTCTATCCGTCGCCCTCACTCTATCCGTCGCCCTCACTCTATCCGTCGCCCTCAGTCTATCCGTCGCCCTCAGTCTATCCGTCGCCCTCACTCTATCCGTCGCCCTCACTCTATCCGTCACCCTCACTCAATCTATCGCCTGCCCCTCACGCTATCTATCTATTGCCCTCACGCTATCTATCTATCGCCCTCACTCTATCTATCTATCGCCCTGACTCTATCTATCTATCGCCCTGACTCTATCTATCTATCTATCGCCCTCACTCTATCTATCTATCGACCTCACTCTATCTATCGCCCTCACTCTATCTATCTATCGCCCCCACTCTATCTATCCATCGCCCCCACTCTATCTATCTATCTATCTATCGCCCTCACTCTATCTATTTATCGCCCTCACTCTATCTATCTATCTATCTATCGCCCTCACTCTATCTATTTATCGCCCTCACTCTATCTAACTATCGCCCTCACTCTATCTATCTATCGCCCTCACTCTATCTATCTATCGCCCTCACTCTATCTATCTAACTATCGCCCTCACTCTATCTATCTATCGCCCTCACTCTATCTATCGCCCTCACTCTATCTATCTATCTATCACCCTCACTCTATCTATCGCCCTCACTCTATCTATCTATGGCCCTCACTCTATCTATCTATCGCCCTCACTCTATCTATCTATCGCCCTCACTCTATCTATCTATTGCCCTCTATCTATCTATCGCCCTCACTCTATCTATCTATCTATCGCCCTCCCTCTATCTATCTATCGCCCTCACTCTATCTATCTATCTATCGCCCTCACTCTATCTATCTATCTATCGCCCCCACTCTATCTATCTATCGCCCTCACTCTATCTATCTATCGCCCTCACTCTATCTATCTATCGCCCTCACTCTATCTATCTATCTATCTATCACCCTCACTCTATCTATCGCCCTCACTCTATCTATCTATGGCCCTCACTCTATCTATCTATCGCCCTCACTCTATCTATCTATCGCCCTCACTCTATCTATCTATTGCCCTCTATCTATCTATAGCCCTCACTCTATCTATCTATCTATTGCCCTCCCTCTATCTATCTATCGCCCTCACTTTATCTATCTATCTATCGCCCTCACTCTATCTATCTATCTATCGCCCTCACTCTATCTATCTATCTATCTATCGCCCTCACTCTATCTATCTATCTATCGCCCTCACTCTATCTATCTATCGCCCTCACTCTATCTATCGCCCTCACTCTATCTATCCATCGCCCTCACTCTATCTATCGCCCTCACTCTATCTATCTATCGCCCTCACTCTATCTATCTATCGCCCTCACTCTATCTATCTATCGCCCTCACTCTATCTATCGCCCTCACTCTATCTATCGCCCTCACTCTATCTATCGCCCTCACTCTATCTATCTATCGCCCTGACTCTATCTATCTATCGCCCTCACTCTATCTATCTATCGCCCTCACTCTATCTATTTATCGCCCTGACTCTATCTATCTATCTATCGCCCTCACTCTATCTATCTATCTATCACCCTCTATCTATCTATCGCCCTCACTCTATCTATCTATCTATCGCCCTCACTCTATCTATCTATCTATCGCCCTCACTCTATCTATCTATCTATCGCCCTCACTCTATCTATCTATCTATCGCCCTCACTCTATCTATCTATCGCCCTCACTCTATCTATCGCCCTCACTCTATCTATCTATCTATCGCCCTCACTCTATCTATCTATCGCCCTCACTCTATCCATCGCCCTCACTCTATCCATCGCCCTCACTCTATCCATCGCCCTCACTCTATCGTTGCCCTCACTCTATCCGTCGCCCTCACTCTATCCGTCGCCCTCACTCTATCCGTCGCCCTCACTCTATCCGTCGCCCTCACTCTATCCGTCGCCCTCACTCTATCCGTCGCCTTCACTCTATCCGTCGCCCTCACTCTATCTGTCGCCCTCACTCTATCCGTCGACCTCACTCAATCTATCGCCTGCCCCTCACGCTATCTATCTATTGCCCTCACGCTATCTATCTATCGCCCTCACTCTATCTATCTATCGCCCTCACTCTATCTATCGCCCTCACTCTATCTATCTATCTATCTATCGCCCTCACTCTATCTATCTATCTATCGCCCTCACTCTATCTATCTATCACCCTCACTCTATCTATCTATCGCCCTCACTCTATCTATCTATCTATCGCCCTCACTCTATCTATCTATCTATCGCCCTCACTCTATCTATGCATCGCCCTCACTCTATGCATCGCCCTCACTCTATCCATCGCCCTCACTCTATCCGTCGCCCTCACTCTATCCGTCGCCCTCACTCTATCCGTCGCCCTCACTCTATCCGTCGCCCTCACTCTATCCGTCGCCCTCACTCTATCCGTCACCCTCACTCTATCTATCGCCTGCCCCTCACGCTATCTATCTATTGCCCTCACGCTATCTATCTATCGCCCTCATGCTATCTATCTATAGCCCTCACTCTATCTATCTATCGCCCTCACTCTATCTATCTATCTATCGCCCTCACTCTATCTATCTATCTATCGCCCTCACTCTATCTATCTATCGCCCTCACTCTATCTATCTATCGCCCTCACTCTATCTATCTATCACCCTCACTCTATCTATCACCCTCACTCTATCTATCTATCACCCTCACTCTATCTATCTATCACCCTCACTCTATCTATCTATCGCCCTCACTCTATCTATCTATCGCCCTCACTCTATCTATCGCCCTCACTCTATCTATCGCCCTCACTCTATCTATCTATCGCCCTCACTCTATCTATCTATCGCCCTCACTCTATCTATCCATCGCCCTCACTCTATCCATCGCCCTCACTCTATCCATCGCCCTCACTCTATCCATCGCCCTCACTCTATCCATCGCCCTCACTCTATCCATCGCCCTCACTCTATCCATCGCCCTCACTCTATCCGTCGCCCTCACTCTATCCGTCACCCTCACTCTATCTATCGCCTGCCCCTCACGCTATCTATCGCCTGCCCCTCACGCTATCTATCTATTGCCCTCACGCTATCTATCTATTGCCCTCACGCTATCTATCTATCGCCCTCACGCTATCTATCTATCGCCCTCACTCTATCTATCTATCTATCGCCCTCACTCTATCTATCGCCCTCACTCTATCTATCTATCTATCGCCCTCACTCTATCTATCTATCTATCGCCCTCACTCTATCTATCTATCGCCCTCACTCTATCTATCTATCTATCGCCCTCACTCTATCTATCTATCGCCCTCACTCTATCTATCTATCACCCTCACTCTATCTATCACCCTCACTCTATCTATCTATGGCCCTCACTCTATCTATCTATCGCCCTCACTCTATCTATCTATCGCCCTCACTCTATCTATCGCCCTCACTCTATCTATCTATTGCCCTCTATCTATCTATCTCCCTCACTCTATCTATCTATCGCCCTCACTCTATCTATCTATCTATCGCCCTCACTCTATCTATCTATCGCCCTCACTCTATCTATCTATCGCCCTCACTCTATCTATCGCCCTCACTCTATCTATCTATCGCCCTCACTCTATCTATCTATCGCCCTCACTCTATCTATCTATCGCCCTCACTCTATCTATCTATCGCCCTCACTCTATCTATCGCCCTCACTCTATCTATCGCCCTCACTCTATCTATCGCCCTCACTCTATCCATCGCCCTCACTCTATCCATCGCCCTCACTCTATCCATCGCCCTCACTCTATCCATCGCCCTCACTCTATCCATCGCCCTCACTCTATCCATCGCCCTCACTCTATCCATCGCCCTCACTCTATCTATCGCCCTCACTCTATCTATCGCCCTCACTCTATCTATCTATCTATCTATCGCCCTCACTCTATCTATCACCCTCACTCTATCTATCTATCACCCTCACTCTATCTATCCATCTATCACCCTCACTCTATCTATCTATCGCCCTCACTCTATCTATCTATCGCCCTCACGCTATCTATCTATTGCCCTCACGCTATCTATCACCCTCACGCTATCTATCTATCGCCCTCAAGCTATCTATCTATCGCCCTCACGCTATCTACCTATCGCCCTCACGCTATCTACCTATCGCCCTCGCGCTATCTATGGCCCTCACGCTATCTATGGCCCACACGCTATCTATCTATCTATCGCCCTCACGCTATCTATCGCACCACCACAGCATCTCTCAGGGGCACCACCGCATCACTCAGGGGCACCCCAGCTTCAATATGCGCTACCACAGCATCACTGAATGCCACAGCATCACTGAACGCCACAGCATCACTCTTTGCCACCACAGTATCAATCTGTGCAACCATTCAACAACAACTGGTTCAAATATTTTCTCTCAATGTTTCAAGCTTTATTACAAATGTCACAAAAAGATGTTAATATTTCACTTTCTTTCTTAGATTTTCGCCACAATAAAATACACTGAACTTAATCTTCACAAAAGTTATTTACAAAAGTTTAAGCTATTGCCATTATAAATTACAATAACTTTTATTTAAGTATTAATTATTTTAAAAAATGTAAAGCCATTGTTATTTGTAATATCCATATATCTAAGTCACGTAAATACAAAACATGTTGCATTACAAATGCTATAGGTGTCACATTTGCAAAAGATAAAAGTATTGGCATTGTAAATGACAAAGCTATTAATTTCGCTCTTTTCAAAGCCAACACATGAATAAAATATTTGTCATTTACAAGACCAATAGCTCAAACTTTCCTAATGCGAGACCTATTGCATTGCAAATGCTTGTTTGGTTTTAGACAGGGTCACTGGAATTGTGTGAGTTTGAAACTGTGGCATTTGCTGCATAATTGAAGATTTGCAGCGTTTGCCACATAATTCAGCACCTGCTACATAATTTCCACATTTTAACAAAAAAATGCTGAAACTAACCAAAAGTTACTAAAAACACAGCGATCCTAGTTACCATGGAGTAGAATGTCCATAACAACGGTTGGCTGGTCACCTTTCAGTTGCAAATAGCTATGTTTGGGAGTTAAACAAGTACTAACAGTGTAAAACCTATGTAGAGACAGTGTTAACATATAAAAAGTACAACATATATAGAAATATAGGTTGGTACATGGATGTTTTTCACAGATGGGTTCTAAATTACATCAAATAGACAAAGAGAGTGAAGCTCAAAAGATGTCACCCAGGTCCCCTAGTTGAAAAACATCCCCAAATTCACTTTTTACCCCTCTATAATTGTATTTTTTTATATGGCCCCATAATCATCTGCCCCTGCTTTCACTGCTATTCACAATGACGCATTCATTTTTGTCGCTGATCCTGCTTCAATGAAGGTTTTTTTGTTTGCCCCTTCATTGTTGCTGCCTCCCACCCTCTCCCGTCGTTGCTTGCCCATCTCCCCATCCCCTCCTGTTCCCCTGTGTTTTTGTTTTGTACAATCCAATGGTATTGGAGCGCTTCATCCTCCGTCTTGCCAGCCTCCCTTGTACCCATACACACATATCACTAAAATGCATGCACGTGTAAATAAATGAATGCATTTTTTTAAAAGTTGTTAAAACATGAACAGCACTTGTTTTTTCTTTTTGCACCATCCAATGGTATTGGAGTGCTCACTCCATCTCTGTCTTGCCATAGCACAAAAACACACCAATGGTATTGTAGCGCTTAAGTGCTCACCTGTTAGATTCCACAATTACACCTTCATTTTTGGTGCTGATCCTGCTTCAATGAAGGTCATTTTTCCCCGTCATTGTTGCTTCTTCCCACCCTCTCTTATTCTTGCTTGCCCATCTCCCTATCTCTTCCAGTTTCCCTTCTTGAGCCTTTCCCCCCACTACCTTCCTTGTCGCTGCTGCTTTTAATTTTTGGGACGATGCAAAGGTATTTGAGTGCTTTTTCTGTCCTGCATCTTGCCATAGTGCTAACACCAGCTGATGGTTTTGGAGCGCTCCAAGTTACATTGTTGTAGGCAGCGGGATGCATACGTCATGTGCCCAGATACACAAACTGTTCAACCGACCCTGAGATTCGAACCTGGTTCCCTGGTTCCCCAGTTCCCCTGTCAGCAGCTCTTGTCATTACGCTACATCCTCACTTCACTTCAAAGCTCCTCAACTGTTTCTCACTAACACTTCCCCATTTGTTCAGCAAGACCCCATCAACACCAAACAAGCATTGGCAAAGCCCATAGATCGAGGCAATGTCAGAGCTATTGGCCTTGTCAATGTGAATGGGTTTTAGCAGCACAGCTGCTGTTCAGCATTGCTGAAAGTCACTGAAAAAAGTGATATGATGTGGCCAGCGCAGGCCACATCATAGTGCTTTTTTGTGTTAGGAGGGGCAGGACAATAAACTTAACATGAGGGCGAAGAGACATCCTGTGGCTCTAGGTTTTCATTGACTTGCAGTCATGCTGAACAGCAGATGAGCTGCTAGAACATCAGGGCTAAAAGGCATTCACTTTATAAAATCGACAGGGTAGTGGTGGCACAGACAGTCACACATCAGAAGAACAAAGAAGTGTAAAGGTGGGCAGTGTGTTGGCAAATTCCAAGTATGAAAAATAATTAGGTTAGGTACCAATCAGGGTAACCGAAACACCCCACTACCTTGGGTGTTTATGCAAGGTTCTCCGAAAAGATTGCTGTGCTAAACTTTAGACAGACAGATGTACCCCAGCACTCAACAATATTACTACAACATTGATTTTTTTAAATTGAAACGCAAGATCTATGTATTCTATTGGTCGCTCAAATCACAGGATATGACAATATTTGGATTTGTAGTGGGGTTCTCTCAAATTTAATAATCAGTGTGACATTTAGTCAATACATACTTTACATATATTCATACAAGAAAAAGATTTTTTCAAAAACACCATGTTTATACAGTAATTTTTTCATGTTCCAGTTCTTGTTGCTGGAAGAACAGAATAGCACCATTGGTGGGTTCTCTATGAACATTTGAGGATCTCCCCCCTTACGTAGCTAAGCCTTGAAGAAGTTATGAATGTAACGAAACACAGGTCGTCTGTCATGTCTCTATTTCACCGTGCTATTCTGTTCTTCCAGCAAAAAGGTAAGACACAGCATTCCCTTCCATACCATCATCCTTACCTGTACCCTTTGTGGGCAAGTGAACCCCAGTCCAGTACTGCTAGCACTATACAGGGGCAATGCATCATGGTATATGTAGTCAGGAAATGTAAGAACATGTCATACAGCACACCAACCACCAAGTCAGCTAAATGATTGCATAGAGAATAAAGCTAATGTGAGAAATATTTAATTGTAGTAACTGTGAGACAGTAGCGCTTAGCTAATGTACGCTCATATGTCCACAGGTGAAACGTCTCGCAGGCGTTCGCATCGCAGGAGACTGAAGGCACACCACCAGAGAGGGAGGAGAGTCAGGAGCCAGGTCCAACTACCTAGAACGTACCACAGGACACAGGTGCACCAAGTAGCCATCCTCCTGCACAAGACTCAGAAATGGCTCCAGAGTTGCATGCGTCCCCTCGCAGATCTCAATCCCCTCTGTTGCTGTCATCCCCTGAAATGCCAGCATCACAGCATGATACAACACCTGCATCACAACCAAGCAGGAGGCATGTTGTGTCCCCACTTCTAGAAATGGAGTCATCAGCAGCTGACATGGAGGGGGACGAAACACACAACTTGCCTGTAGATGTCAGCTCCGGTACAACGCACTCAAGTGCAGGGGTGGGCCATAGTGGTGCAAGACACCGCAGAGTCCATGAAAGGCCAGCAGATGCACCTGTGGAGGGTCCAAGTGTGTTCCGTGGTCTTGAGGGGAGCATGGTGAGAATACAGAGGATGCAGGGAAGAGCCATCCAGGCATGCCAACGCCAAATGAGGTCCCTGAACAATAACATAGGAGAAATAGGGAAGGGCATCAATGAGCTTGTAGAAGTAAACAAAGAGATGGCAGCAGGGATGCGCGAAATTAGCCAATCGGTGCAGCTGCTATGCACCAAACTAGACACTGATTTTGAGGCAAGGCGCAAGGAAAGGCAGCGTGCTCATGGCCAAAATAAAGCGATCAACCGCCTGGCCACTGCCACATCCCTGCTATGCAGGAGAAGCAGTAACATGCAGGAGGCTATGACCCAAAACACCAATGAATTCACTAGGGGCATAGGCAGGATGACCAGTGCTCTTGAGGCGCTGTTAAATGCCCAGACTGCACAAACAGCTGCTCTGGATGTGCCTGTAAGTGAGGAGAGCACAAGCAGGAGCAGCATTGCAAGCTCCCTTGTCCCAGAGACGAGGAGGAGCAGGCGCCACGCTGAGGCCACAGGCCAGCAAGACAGTGAGCACGGTGAGCAACATACAAGTCACACTGGGAAGCGTGGACGGAAATGACTATTACAGTTCATGGGGAAGTGAACCAGGACTGACATCATTCAAGTTAAATACTTTTTGTTGCACATTTGTGCTTTAGAAACCTCCGTCATTACACTATTAAACTACATTGGGTGCATACTCCACCTGTCTGTGTCTCTTTACTTACTTAAAAGAAGTTCCGTGTGACCTCTTACCGTCTGTGTCTGCCATCAGTTGGTGTTGCAACTCCAGATGTGTGTGGTTCAGGCACTGCTTCCTCATCATCATGGTCCTCATAATCAGAGATATCCACTTCTGTGCCCTTCTTGACCGCAAGGTTGTGCAGCATTGCACAGGCTGCAATCATCTTGCAGCAGGTGATTGGTGTGTACTGGCGGGCCCCTCCACTCTTATGGAGGCAGCGAAACCTGCTCTTCCACATACCAAAGGTGCGCTCCACAATGTTTCGGATTGTTTTGTGTGCCCTGTTGTATCTCCTCTGAATTGGTGTTGTAGGGTTGGGGTAGGGTGTGAGGATGAAGGCCCGGAGGTCATATGCACTGTCCCCTAATTGTAAGAAGAAAAAACATTACTCACATGCACACACACACATCCACCTGCAATACGTATCAAGGGAGTTTCACACAGTGTGTTACCTAGCAAGTATCCTTCGCCGAATTCCCCCGCTGTCAGGCGTGCGTAGATCCCACTGTTTTGGAAGATGTAGGAGTCGTGGGTACTCCCTGGGAATTTGGCTACTATGTCAGTGATCATGTACTTGGAATCACAGATCACCTGTACATTTATGGTGTGGGTGGACTTCAGGTTCCGATAAATGTACTCTGTGGCAGCAGGTGGGCATAGTGGTATGTGGGTACCATCAATACAGCCAATGATGTTTGGGAAATGCGCCATCTGATAAAAGTCTGTCTTTGTCCTTAGCAGTTCTGCATGCGTTGCAGGGAAGCTGATGTAGTGATGCATTCTCTGCAACATGGCATCAAGGAATTTTTTTAAGAAACGGGACAGACAGCTCTGGGACACACCACCTACCACAGCAACCACACTCTGTTAACTCCCAGATGCAAGCAGGTGTAGGCTGCACAGCACCTGCATATGGGGTGGGATGGCGTGTGCCCTTGTGGTTGGATGGTCCAATAGTGGGTAGAGGTCCCTGATTAGGTCCAGGATAGTTTGGGGAGCCAGCCTGTACCTTTGTAGGATCTCTGGCTTAGTTAGCTGGAATAGAGTGATCCTCTGCCTGTAGACCTGCACCCCCCTCCTCCAAACCCTCTCTCCTTCTGCCTGTAGCCGTAGCCGCCTCGCAATGACATAGAATGCTGCCATTCTGGTGAAACTGTTGCATTATGGGGCCTTTTTTATAGCCTGCACCTGGTTACCACCTGATTTCAATCCATGGTAAATACCGACTCTTAAATACCGAATTTCATGCAAATTCGGTATTTAAGAGGTTACCTACATCTCAAAAATCATTTTTACCATTTCTTATTTTCCGATTCGGTAAATTTACCGATTCGGTAAAGTTTCCGATTCGGTAAATTTACCGATTCAGTATATTTTCCGAATCAGTAATTTTCCCGATTCGGTATTTATTCCGAATCGGTGAGGTTTCCGAATCGGTAACTTTACCGATTCGGTAAATTTACCGATTCCGATGTTTTTGGGTTCCCTACATCCCAAATTCCCAATACCGGTCGTTACAGCCGAAAATTGGTAAATTCGGCCGTTACCAACCGGTATTGGGCTACCTACATCTGGCCCCTAGTCTATAAATACATGCATCTATATTAATAGATACAGAAGAAGAGAGGGACTGCGTAAATTGAAGACCAAGATATTTAAGTTGTTTAGATTGCCATGTAAAATTAGACCAAGAGTAATCCTGCTTGAAAGTAAATTTATTAAGAGATAAAACTTCACATTTATCAGAATTTTATTTATATTCTGAAACAGATGCATAAGAGGAAACTTCTGCAGAAAAGGCAGGAAGAGGCAAATGAGGCTGGGACAGAAATAATAAAATATCTTTGGTATAAACTGTTAATATAACATGCTGAGAATTACAAGTAACCCCATGAATATTTGTGTTTTGTCATATCTTAGATAGAAAAGGTTCTGACACCAGGCTAAAAAGAAAGGGAGACAAATGGCATCTTTGACAAACCCCTCTATGAAGGGAGAAATAGGAAGAAGTCATCCTGTTAACACTTATAGCTGCTTGTGGAGAGGTATATAAAAGAGAGATGATGGATATGATTCTCAGAGCAAAACCAAACCAGGCAAACAAATGAAACTGGAAAGACCAATTCACGCGGTCAAAAACCTTTTCTGCATCTAAGGCAATAGCTGCTATAGATTCAGACATACTTGATGATTTAAAAATAATATAAAAAATAAGTGAGTGTTATCCGAGAGATACCTCCCTTTGACAAATCCCAATTGCTCCTTTCCTAAAAGGTCAGAGAGAAAAGGTTCTAACCTAAAGGCCAATGCTTTAGAGAAAATCTTATTGTCCAAATTAACTAAAGAAATGGGACTATAATTGTTGAAATATTAGGGATCTTTCCCTTTCTTTGGAATTAGGCAAATAAGAGCATTTAAAAATTAGCCTGAGGAGGAGGCGGATTGAACAAAGGATTAGATAAGAGAATGCAATTTAGGGAGAAGTAACGTAGGGAAGTACATATAGAATTGCACTGTAAAGCCACCAGGGCCTGGAGCTTTATCTTTTTTGAGAGATAACAGTGCAAGATGAAGTTCAGATGGTATAACATTTGCTTCCAGAGAAGAAAAGTAATTCTGAGAATAAACAGTATTTTGAACAGAAGCTGAATAACCCAAAATGTCCTGATATGAGGGAATAGAATTTGGCGTATAGAGGACATTATAAAAAGTCAGAAATTGAGCTACACTATCAGAATCCTTACGATGACTGAGGTCATTATCATCAATAATTGGATCAATTAGTAATGTGTTTTCTTTAATTTCAAGGTAATTTACCAGATGTTTTCCAGATTTGTTTTGGCCCCCATAATATTTAGCACTGGACTTAAGTAAATAAGATGCAGCATTGTCAGTAGAAACCATATTAAACTTAGGCTTAGCATTAATCAATTGCTGTAATACGTGTTGTGAATGAGAAGTGTAATAAGAATGTTCCAGGCATTTAGCCATGCACTAACAGCTTTTACATTGATTCTAAATACTATTGATCCTGCCAAAAGGGAACCTAGGGATAGGTTTAAAGGAAGATTCCCAAAAACCCATATTTTGGCCCAATGGGGACGTATGTTTCCTGGTTCCAAACGTTTCCAAATAACCAAATAGAATACAACTGGAGTGACAGTGAATCTGATGGCAAATGCAAGGAGCCTCTGTGAACACAGAAAAGTCACTTCAGAATCGACTCGGGTCAGCTTTAGAATATCCAGCACAGCTAGGTGAAGTGGTAAAGCCAAGACTAGATGTAAAGTATCCTCGTTTCATAGATAAAACACTGTCATTCAGCAACATCTATTTCTGCGTCTGCCCACCTTGTTAGTGGTATGTCACAATTTGATTGTTAGCACTCACTACCTGCACTGTACTTGTTTCTAAGCTCCACCCATATTTTCATATAACAGAGAAAAAGACAGGCATTGATTGCAAGCCCTTTTATTTGTATCTTGGGTCAGTAGGTGGATACTGGGTGGTACCCATGTAAAATACTGATATTTGTCATTGGCATTTCAGAGTTTACAATGACTTCCTTCCAGTTAGCTCACCTTGTAAACTTATATCCCATATGTGCCAATAATGAGCAGTCAAGGCTTACTTAAGAACATAAACATACTAGAATTCAAATATGGTATGCACAGTAATCACACTCAAGTTAAAAAATCCAGCCGTGTTTTGTCTTATATGATTGCCTGATTCAGAGAAGAACTATATAAAATGATACTCCAAAAATGCACTCTATGACTCACAGACCCTAACAAACGCCTTTGCTTGTCTCTGTGCATGCAAAGCATCTTGCAAAGAGATAATAGAAAATTCCCTATCGTTATTGAAGCCCCTCACGTGTATGTGTGCCATGCTGAAAGTAAACTACACAAAGAGCTTCCTCTGGCGTAACTATCTGAAAGCCATTCCAATTGGCAGTCATGAGCAGTTGGAGCAGATGGAAGACAGCCAAAAAAGGTGAATCAATTGGAGACATGATATATGGAATTGTCAGTTCTGTTAATTTCAAAGCAAGTCACATATGTCTTACAGTGCCACTGCACCTGCTGCATGAACGGTAGCTACGCCTGTTGGGATGTTTATCTTTCTGGGTTATTGGAACAGTGAATGTATTATTGTGTGGGAGACTGGAATGTGCACCTTTGAATAGGGAGAGGCAGTTGATGTGAGCCTGCATCTCTGTCAGTCCGTACTACAAGTTGCTCTAGAATAAATACTTAAGTATTACTTGCGTGTATTGGCATCTTTATATTGGCGACGAGCAGATTGGCAGGGTCCCAAGTGCTACCCTTGGCATCTTCGTGTCCTGTACGCTGCTGCGGTATGAGGCATATTGTTGTCCTGAACTCTGCCGTGCTACGAGGAGTCTTCTCGAGTAAGGAGACCTTTTTATTTTGTGGCTGAGGAAGAACAAGGCTTTTGTGAGGAGAAGAGGTTTTGTTATTGCAACTAATTTCTACCAGGCCTGATTGGTATTCCAACGCGTCATCCAGATTGGACATTAACTTAGAAACATGTCATATTGAGGCTGCATCCCCCTGATTGGCCTGAGCTGTGCATCATCATGTGTGGCTGCGCCATCTTTATTAACTGTTCTCATCTGCCTTGTTTGTCTGCTCTTTAGGTGCCTGTGCACCTCGTTGCTTTTATTACGTGCCTCCTGCATTGTTGTCTTCACATTGCTGTGTTACCAAATGTTGATATGTCAATATAAACGTAAAAATGGAAGGCAGTGCAGTTTCATTCAGCAGGTTCACAAAGGAAGGGGTGGTGCTACGCAATGCTGCTGACAAGGTATTTCACTGCGTGATACTGATAAGGGACACACACACAATTCATGGTATTACCTTATATCCTGGTTTCAGGGACACCCACACCACATTCAATGAATTCACTGTAGGCTGATTTTTTTCTTTAAAATATTTATTATTTAAAGTGATTACATCTTTAGGATATTTGAACACAGTATACCAGCTATTCAATATGCGACAAAATATTGTACCTCCGCTTTCATTTGTGCCCTGTCCTGAACATGCTGGTATAGATTGGGTACAATGGAAGTAGGGTTTCGAAGCCTATATGGAAGCCATAGATGGTGATGATTTGACACACAAGAAAAAGTACGTGCTTTTGAGGCATTTTTTGGGTGCGGAAGGAAGAAAAACTGTGCAACATTTACCAAGACAAGTGGTTTTGGGCGACGGTGATACAGAAGATGAATTTGCTTCTGCAATAAAAATGCTTGATGCTAGATTTAAACCCCACAAAAAATGTATTCTAGATAGGTATACATTTTTATAAAAGGCATCCGTTACCAGGCTAACCTGTGGAAAGCTATTTGGTGCATTAAGGACATTAGCTGCCACATGTGAATACAGAGAGGTCGAGGGGGGATTAATTTGTGATCAGGTGGAAAAGTACAAGATGTTTTGCCTACCATGCCAAACTTAACATTCAGTAGAGCTGTGGAATTGGCTGCTGGTATTGAAAATACGGCATCATATATGGCAAAGGTCAATTGTGCGTGACACCAAAGAGTTTGTTGCCAAAGTATCTAGTAAAGGAGAAAATCAATTTTCCAAGAATCAAAAAACATACAAAAACAAAGTGCCATCAACATTTTTCAGGTGTGGCAGTTTTACGCATCTATGCAATTCTTGTGCTTGTCCTGCACTGACAAAATTGAGTTTATTGCAAGAAGAAAGGACATTTTGCCAAAGAATGAAGGTCAAAAAATAAAGAAAAGACAAAAACTGTAGGCGTAGTGAATGAAAATGATGACAATAATTGCAAATCTTCTGATTTAAGTGATGAAAGTTGTGTGTTATGCATTGAAGAACATACTACAACTATTGCTACACCTTCTGAACATAATGAATTTGTGTTGAACATATCTGGAGTTAAAAGACCTTATTTTCAAGAGAGTGTGGAGGATGTGATGGTGAACATGATGGCAGATTCTGGGTCACCTTTCGCCCTTATTGGAGTGAATGATTGGAATTGTTTTGGCAATAAAGATATTGTACTCTGGAAATCAGACAAAAAAACAGTAGCATATGGCGGAAAACCTCTAGAAGTCCTTCAAGAGTTCAACACCACATTATCTTTCCAATGAAACCTATCTTCTGCCATATATGTAGCCAGGTATGGATCTTAATTATTTGGTTGGAACAAAGGAATTTAGAAATAATTCTGGATCCTAATAATGCTGATCAAGTCCTAATAAAAAGAGAGTGTATGTGTGTTTGGGCAATGCACATATCTGAGTGGGAGAATACATTTCCCTAAAGTTTTAACCAATAATGTTGGCAGGTTCAGAGGATTCAAACATAGAAAAAACAGAAGCAGGGGGCAGATCCTGTGATACACAAGGTGAGGAGGGTTCCATTGTTAATGAGAGATGAACTACATAAGGAATCGAACAAACTGCAAGAATAAGATATAACTGAACCAAGCAACAGGTTGGAATGGTTGTCCCCTGTCGTCCTGGTGAGTAAACTCAATGGGTCATTAAGCATGTGTGTTGATTTGAGAGATTTAAATAATAGGATCTAGATGGACAGGCACCAATTGGCCAATATTATGCAGATGCTCTCATTAATAAAAGGGGCTAAGTATTTTACCATTTTAGATATGGCATATTTGTACCATTAAGTATTATTGGACCATAAATCACAGCATTTAGCTTCATTCATCACACCCAAATGAGCATTTCATACCATTTGGTTTAGCTTTGGTTTCTGCCATTTTCCAACGCCTAATTGAATCTCTGTTCAAGGATGTAGAGGGGGTCATATGTTTCCAGGACAATCTATTGGGGGTATGCTGGAGACAAGTCATGACAAAAGATTAGCTGGTGTTTTGTGTGTGTTAGAGAATAAAGGAATGACATAGAGGGCTGACAAATGCAAATTTGCTGTGGAAAGTGTTGATCACTTAGGGAAAAAGTTGTCGGCACATGGCATCGAACCTAAAAAAGATTTGGTGAAAGCATTAGAGGAAGCTCCGGTACCAGAGGGAAAGGATCAGTTACATTCATTTATGGGATTACTGGAATAATATTCTAGATGTATTCCTAAATGTTCTGAAAGAACACACAATTTGAGATGATTACTAATAAAAGAGAGTTTACATGTGGTGATGTATGCAATAAGGAGTTGGAGGAGATTAAGTTGTATATCTCCAATGCCATTACCCTTAAGTCGTTTGACACCAAGGATGCCAGTACTGTCATCACTGATATAAGTCGATATGTTCTTGGTGCTGTAATATTATAGAAAAGAAATGGAAGAGAGGAAGTAGTGGCCTTTGCCAGTCGTGGGCTAAGAGGTGTAGAATCTACTTATTCTGTTGTGGAACGCAAGGCATTCACGTATTGGTGGGGAGTGGATCATTTCTGCCAATGTCTGTGGGGTTCAGAGTTTGTGGTGCGTGTAAACCATATGCCATTAATTGACATGTTCACTTTAAAAGGGGCAGCAAGATCCCCTCCTAGGATAGCCAAATGGTAGTACAGACTTCAAGGTAACAGCCACAACTTAGAGTACATACCAGGTATGAAAAACAATATTGCAGATTGTCTATCCAGATTACCTACAAGTGATAAGGACGGGTGGGGAAAGGGATGATATTGAGGATGGAGAGGTAGTTATAAATACGTTATCCAGTGTAATCAAGAATACTATTTTTGAACAGGAATGGATGGAAGTGTTGGAGAATAACGTAGTTTTAAAGAAGGGAGTCAATTATGTGAAACAAGGTTGGCCAGAAGGCAAAGTGTCTAAAGCTATTTTAAATGCTTACAGACATGTGGGGCTTGAACTTTCCATTTTGAAAGGGGTACTTCAGAGGGCAGAATTGTTGGTGGTGCCTATGAATTTGAGAATGAGAGTACCTGAATTTGCATATGAAGGCCACATAGGCCTGCATGAAATGAAAAGACGAGTGAGAGATACATAGTGGCAGCCAGGCATGGACAGGGAGGAGGAGAGATATGTACAGTTGTGTACGCATTGCGTTGATAATGACAAAACACAGGTTACTGTACAAGGTTCTATAAATGCGGTACCGGTACCAGAAAAACCTTGGGCTAAATTAGCTGTAGATATTATTTGACCAGTGAGAGTGAATGGTTGTCAGGAAAAGTATGGATTAGTTGTAATGGACTATTATTCATAATGGCCGGAAATGGAGTTTGTAAATAGTATTACTTCATCATCTGTCAGAAGTGTGATGGAAGGGATATTTCTGAGAGAAAGGGTACCAGTCAAACTTGTTTTTGACAATGGTCCACAGTTTATTTCTCGAGAGTTTGAGGATTTTATGACTGAATTTGGAATTAATCACGTCACTATTTGATTATAGTATCCTAGAAGCATGACCTTGTAGAAAGGATTAACCGAGTATTAAAGGAGAATTAGCAGATGTCAGCAGCAATGGACTTAGTGGAAGCAGGAGATTAAGAATCTTTTGTGGGCTGTCCCTACCACACCCAATGCTGATACTAAGGGCTCTCCTTTTGTGCTTTTGAAAGGCAGAGTACCGGGTTCTAAACTGAGTAGAGTGAGGATCAGAAAATTATTCCTTCGGAGGATACTTTAAAGGTGGTTGGAGAGAAGGTTGCGCAAAATAAGTATATCAAGGTGAGATCCCGTGAGCTGGTAGTGAAAGAGTGTGATATGGTGAGAATTAAAAAACCTCTGAGTGGGATGGAAACAAGAAGATTTTCCAGTCCTGTGAAAGTGAAGAAAGTAGGAAAATACATTGGCATTTGAGGATGGCAAATGCAAATTTGCTGTGTAATGTGTAGATTATTTAGGGCACAAGTTGTTGGCATGTGGCGTGGAATCTAATTAACATTAACATTTAACTGCTTTAAAGACTACTTATGGGGGTGTTGACTTTTAATGTATGTAGCGTGGAATGGATGCCAATACACGCAAATAATACTGAAGTATTTATTCAAGAGCATCTTGTAGTACGGACCAAGGCCAATGTCCAAGCAAGGAAATGCCACCTTTGAGTGCTGTTCAGGTAGTAAATATAGCAATTATAAAGGTTACACCCCCAAGGCTCTAGGCCCATATATCACTGCACCTGATGCACGAATGGTAGCTACGTCCATGCCTCCGAACGAGAAAGTGGTCAACACTGCAAGAAACAAAAAAAGGCAATTAATCGTTAAGTGGTGCTATGTCATGGCAACAACAGTTGCAAGATTTGTCTCATGTTTCCAGCCCTGCCAAGTAGCAAGCATCTGGGGTTAGACTAACGCATGTTAGTGCTGTTGCCCGCAGCACTGCACTAAAATGCATTAATCAGCCATCTTTAGCATCATCAGCCACCATGAGCATGCTATGAGGAGCTGCATCACCAAGCGCGCTGAGCGATGGAGAGTGTGTGACTGTCTCAGATAATTAGATAAATGCAGCAATGATGAAGTGAAGTGCGCCGTCTGGTGAAACAATAATCACCAGCACGTCCACTAAGATGTGTTTGATGGAGGTCACCATCATGAGAATTAACAATAATCTCAGCGGCGCAGACAGAGTGCTATGGGGATCTGGTAGTAGAGCCTTGCCTTTTGTTATTTTCCTCGGCAAGGAGCCTGCCACTATGACCACAGCACTCATGATGATTGCTCTCTAGGTAGTAAGGCAGACACTCTGGTGGCTTTTCCCCACTCGCAACCTCAGGAACTGTAGTCGCACTCAGCGATCCAGACGACAGCAGACAGGACTACTAAGCAGAAGCTGTGTGTGACCCCCTGCCTCCCATGCTGTGGCACTGGCAATTGTCATAGTCTGATCAGGGACCCACCCCGCCTAATGAAAATAACGACTTTCACCTGCCCAGCCCTCCATGTATTGGGGGCATGTGGGATTACTCTTGCCTGGCCCCTCGCCAAAACAGGAAAACATCACCTGCCCACATGCTAGGGAATGTGGGGGGTGGGGGCACACTTGTCTGGTCACGTCAGACTCCCATGCAGCAAGTACTGTCTCTAAAAGACAGCCGCACAGCTCGCTGATTGGATTCAGCTCTGTCACCAGAAACGGACATTGCGGGTTGCTAGCAGTCAGTTGTGGGCACTTTAACTCCCCTGCCCCCAGCCAAGAGAGTTTCTGCCTAATACTGCTGCCAACTGCTACACCTGTAAATCACCAGCAGTTTTGACGGAGGCTTCTAAGCAGGGAGCACAGACCGACGCTCCTCTCCAAAGCAAAAAGAAAAGGCCCACTCCCTCAGCACCTTGGTTCAACAAATCCCTCTTTGAATAAAGGAAGTACCTAAGATTCCTGGAGAAACAATGGAGACAAGCGCCCTCCACTGATAATTTGGCCACGCTTCATTCAGCAAGATCTTGATACATGCACAACTGCCACCATTGCCTCATGTAACGTAATGTTTGTTCTTGTGTTTTGAGTATCTGCCATTTAGTGCAGTATTATACCCCTATTTGTACTTTGTATGCTTTTGTAACATATACGTCACTTTTTAGGTCTCGACCTAAAGCATTGCTTTAGCAATGCTTGCTTGTCGAGATTTCTAGTAAGCGGTCCGAAACGCTGCAAAACGGCGGATTAGCCACAGTTCATGGACCTATGCACGTGCACAAACCAGGAACGTCACAAACCACCATTTGTCTGTGCCTCGCATCAAACTTCAAAGGAATGCGCTCCCGCCCGCCCCCGCCACAGCAATGCCAAGAGCTTGTTTATTTAATCCTCCTTGTGATAAGACCAGCCGCTGCCGCTCCCCGGGAACGTTTGCTCGAGCTGTCTCCTTCACTAATCCCCACCTCTAGGTCTTGTCTGTCTCATCTACCTCCAGCGAGCTGTCTCTTTCACTAATCAATTACGGTGTCAAATGCCTATACTGTGCCTCGCATCAGACTTCAAAGGCTGCTGCTCCCCTCCCCATCAGACTTCAAAGGAATGCGCTCCCGCCCCCGCCACAGCAATGCAGAGAGCTTGTTTTCTAGTGAGATCAGTGAGTAACTCTTATTAAATATTTATATAGCATAACACTTTCTCCTGCTTCGTGCAGCGCAGCGCTGCAGATTTTCACGCAGCACTACGTTGCATGCATTAGAAAATCTGGTCCTCATTCTCTTTCCACGGGCAGAAACATCACTCTGCCCCTTCCGCCATTCATTCCTTTGCCGAAAATATACTACTTAAGTGTTTTTGTCTTGTAACTGTGTAAATGTACATGTATTTATATAGCGCAAATCACCCACATCGCAGGTATCTAAGCGCTTGCTTAGGGAACACGTCCTGGTATTCCCCTGTGAGATAACCCCGGCAGGGTATCCACAAGGTGAAAGCCAGGCATCCCGCCGCGAGGGGCTGTTGTGGAGATTAAGCAAGCTATTGCCCAGAGTCGCAGAGTGTGAACCAGTGAGTCGAGTAGGCACCGGGGCGAGAATTATCAAGTCCGTGGAATTGTTGAGCCCAACCCCCGTTGAGGCGGGGAATTGAACCCTGGTCCAGGGTCGATCTCAGCTTCCGGGTCTGCCGCCTCTAACCCCTGAGCCACACTTCTCCACTGTACTCGAGGTTCATCCACAGGGGCTCTCCTTGCATAAATAATTACCTGATGCTCGCTTTCATCGCTTCACATATGTGTGGAATTACCCTCTACCTCTTCCCTGCTCTTTTTAGTATTTAAGAACTGTGTAAAGTGATGTTGTAAAGGAATTAATGGAACCCACTAGTGCCTTGTTCAACAAAAATCATTTCAATGCACCCCAACACAAGGTTCTTTCTGTAGCCCTCACTGTTGCTTTATTTTTCAGTTTCATTCAGTAAAAAAAAAAAAAAAGTACAGATACTCTGTCAGGCTTTTTAGGTCGTGGACTCCGTCGCACTGCTGTAAGCAGTGTGGGCGGAGCTCCGAAGATTTAATGTTTCCTAGAGGGGCTTGGAACCCGCCTCTCTTCTCCATTGGCTGGCTTCCTAAACGGAGGCCAGCCATTGGAGGAGAGGGGCGTCACTCGGTTCAAGCCCCGTCTTTTTCGGATTCGGGGACGTTTTTTTAAGCTTCTTTGTATTTACTTTCTCTCCTCTTCCCATTGGCTGGAATTTTACCTTCCAGCCAATGGGAAGAGGAGAGAACGAAAACCACGCCCCCGAATCGGAAAATGGCGGTGCTTTGCTGAAGCCATTTCAGCCCGACCACCGCCAGAAGAAGTCGTCCTCAGGTGAGTGCTTGTTTTAGAACTCTCCCACTTTTCTCTTTAAAAATGTGGGCATGCATGATTGTTAAATTACATTTCGAATAAACTGTTTTACTTTCCATGTTAGCATCTGTTTTGGAACTACGTGTTTTGTTTGTTTTGATCTCTTAACACCAGCGCTCGTGTTATCAGCACGGCGCACGCTTTCATGTTTTGCCATTGCGCCTTTGATTTTATCAGCACGATGCCCCACAGCTGGTCATCGACACTGCAAGGACTTGGCATGTGAAGCCTCGGGAACGGGCTGTCCAGCTCGAGCCCGTCCTTGATACCTCCTGACTCGCGCTCTATGGATGTCCTGCATCTTCGCCCCTTACCCGACCCACAGCCATCACAGCAGCTGTCTCTAATGCCATCCCCGCACAGCTCCACCCCCTCCTTGCCGTGCGATGGTTTCATTGCTTATCAGAGAAACCTTTTCTATGCTGCCTATATGCCTTTCCTGTGGGTCTTTCAAATCTTCATAGTTCCTGCGATGGTCGCTTTTTGTTAGTGGTTCTTCCTGAAATTTTCGCTGCTTCCTTCGCCTGCATGTCCAGAGAGTCCCTTTACACCATGGGAGCTCGGCTTGTGGGGGAGCAGATATGCGCTTTTATGACTCTGTCCATTCGTGCTGGAATGGTTACTACAGGGCGAAGGCAGCAGTCAAAGAGCAGGTATTTATCTTGTTGTGAGGGATGAGATCAGCATTTGTGCATGACAGACACCACCAGAGAATGCCCAGGCTCTATCCTGGTGATAGCTGTCTATGCTTTTTCACTTAACTTTACTGCTAAGAGTCGGCGAATACGAAAATTACCGTCAGGAACATGGAATGCCTCTCAGCAAACTGTTATGATTTCTATCATCCTGGTGACTGAAAGGCTTGTCCTTTCACCATATATCCCGGGCAGCTGGTGCCGGCGCACAGCGCTACATTTTACATTATCGTATTGAATTAAGTGCTGCTCTCTCCTCTGTTTTTCTATGTTTAAATTGCACTACTTTTCGTTTGCGAAATTATGCTTTTGGAAAAATTCAAGTTATGTGGCGTGTTATTCATTGAAAACCTGTTTGGTCCCTTTTTCTTCCCAATTCTTTACTCTGGGAGTATGCTGGTCACATACCATCGTTGCGTGGGTTTCACCCTCCCTTTCAGTCAAATCTACCCTCCCAACAGTAAAAGGGTCAACTCTCTTTACAAACAGGTACTAACCTCTTACGGAGGATTATTCGGTTTATTGGGATCACCCTGTTAAATATCTAAGTTGCGGGGTGAACGGATAAGTTGAGGATCGTCCCAAAATGTCCATGTCCTGGCAAATTTCCGTAAATGTAGCTTATGTCCCAGTTTTCCGACAGGCTTGACTTAAACAGAGTGATGCAAGTTTTAATGTATTCAGTGCAGGATTAATTAGAAGCATCTAGACCACATTTCCCCTTCCGATCACCTGCTCTACGTTCGGTTTTGCAGACACTACCATGGTTCAACAAGTAGACAGTTATCGCCTTACTGGGAACCTATAAACAGTTTAACTGCCGTCCTTCCGTGACACACCGCAACAATTGACTAGTTTAAAATGGCTGCTCCGTTTACTATTATTAGTCTTCCGACCTCAGCGCGGTGTTCATTGGTCGCAAGCTGCAACCAGTGAGTCGGCTGGGAATTACGCATGCGCTCTATCAGATTTGGTTGGCGGGAAACTAGAAGCTGATTTGTCGTTTTCAGGTAAAATACTTACAATATAGTTCGTCTTAATGTAGTTATTGAAAGAAACTAGGAAGGACTGTGGCAGGGGAACTTGCTGAAAGGGAGCACTAGGGAAACTTTAATAGTAGGGAAGCTACGTCTCAGATAGTATGCTTAAAGGGGCGGGTGAAGGGCAGGCATCTCTGTTATCTAGTATAGCGAGAGTAGGGGTGAAGGGTAGGTTCGCTCTCTGGTGTTTGGAGTGGAACTGGGAATGGGGTACAAGAGCTGGCACCACTCGTTTCAAGAGGGGGGCGGGCAGTGCCCGCTACCACTCCAGACAAGGCAGCATGCCGGTCCCTCGTTGAAGGAAGACAGCAAGCACCTCGCTGTACCTCTCACCAATATTCGGGTTTGGGGGGTGGTGGTGTTGAGGCGCCAAATGTTGTGCGACTGTTCTGGAACCCAGCACTATATAGGATGTAGTACTGGGACTCCCTACTTTCCAGAGAAGATGCTGCGTAACTCCTGCACGTTAGAGAGAGGCCATAGTGACATTGCTCTCAAGCCAGCCGTTCTCAATCAGGCACACTCCAAACAGTCTCCTTATGTTTTGCAACTGGTTCTTATGTGAAGCGCTCTGACACCTTCGGGTAAAGTTCGCGCTATAGAAAATCGCATTAAATAAAATAAATAAATAAAAATAGTGAAGTAGACAAAACCCCATGTGGCGGCGAAGTGTAATGGGTGCCAAAATAAAAGTCCATTCCTATATTCCAGTCTGCCGCTAACTTGGCCTTTAATGACATTTGCAGCGTAGGAACAAATAGCAAGCTACCGCCAAGTGCTCTTACCCCGCTTCACTGAAAATGAGACAAAAAATAGGAATACATGTATTGATTTTAGCATGCTCCCACTAAACTTATACAATGTTTTAAAGTTCAGAACATGTCAAGCTGTCTATTCCAGTTAACCATTGCTGAGCAAAATCTTTTTTTAGTTCTCGTTTTCACGCATTAACTTATTACGACAACAGCTCATCAAATTCTGTTCAGCTATATTATGTAAATGGCATTTTTTTGTGAATTCAGAAGCAAAACTCTTAGTAGACCCCACGCAAATTTGGACTTGTCATAACCCACATATTCCTAAAAGTTATTGACACCTAGTGTGTTAACTTATTGGTTTAAAAAAAAAAAAATAAGGTTGAGACCAGTGGGATGTGCTACAGATGCATTAGTATTACCAACCAACTCATCAAGTGGAAAGAGAGGAAATGTTGCCAATCCTTTCATGAAAGAGGGAATTTGTTATTTTTTTCATCAGGGGAATATGACCCATTTTACATACATCACATTCCTCCCCTCCTAAAATGAATTTAATATGGGCATGTTGGGCAAGTAGTTGATGGCAATTAGAATATTGGTGACAAAAAAAATAAAAAGCTTTTGACAGTGAATAATTGCCTTTGAAAGAAGGCCCCATGTAGTCTAAAGGGCAACACAGTTCCTCCTATAACGGTTTCTAATGAGATTGCTCAGCATTTTACCGCTTGCTCTAGAAAGGAGTATAAGAAGGGCGAAATTAACAGTCCTAATGCTCCATGTGGCTCATGATGGAAACTACCTTTAAGAACAGCAAATACTTATCCGTGGCTGTCTTTTGGTCATTGAATGTAAAATGTTTTACTTGTTATGCCTCTGTGCCCGGTTTTTGTGCCCTGCTTTTGATCCGGTATTTGTGCCCTGCTTGTGATCCGGTTTTTGTGCCCCGCTTGTGATCCGGTTTTTGTGCATCTGTGCCCTGCTTGTGATCCGGTTTTTGTGCCTCTGTACCCTGCTTGTGATCCGGTTTTTGTGTTGCTCTCCTGCCCCCCGCCCCCTCGTTCGTTGTGCTTGCTTGTGATCCGTTTTTTGTGCCTCTGTGCCTTGCTTGTGATCCGGTTTTACGTGGCTCAGTGTGTGTGTGGCTCTGTGTGTGTGGGGGGGGGGGGCTCTCTGTGTGTGTGTGGGGGGGGGTGCACTGTGTGTGTTGGGTTCTGTGTGTGTGGGGTTCTGTGTGTGGGGGGCTCTGTGTGTGTGTGGGCCTCTGTATGTGTGTGGGGCTCTGTATGTGTGTGGGGCTCTGTGTGTGTGGGGGGCTCTGTCTGTGTGGGGGGCTATGTGTGTGTGGGGAGCTCTGTGTGTGTGTGTGTGTGTGGCTCGGTGTGTGTGGGGGGCTCTGTGTGTGTGTGGGGCTCTGTGTGTAGCTCTGTGTGTGTGTGTGTGTGTGTGGGGCTCTGTGTTTGTATGTGTCTCTCTGTGTGCGTGTGTGGCTTTCTGTGTGTGTGTGTGTGTGTGGCTCTCTGTGTGTGTGTGTGTGTGGCTTTCTGTGTGTGTGGCTCTGTGTCCGCGAATACTCTCTACAACTCTCTAATGCTCGCCTATTGCCATTTTAAATGACAAAACCATTTATTTATGTTTTTTTTAAATAAATGAAAAACAATGTCATGTGCAATGCCAATAGCTCTACCTTTAATAATGCCGAGACCATTGCATTGTAAATGCTTGTTTATCATGTACTGTCTTACTAAATGAAACTTCAGATGTTGAGCACGTTTGCATGCCTACTTTGTAAATGGCCACAAACAAACGTTCAGCAAAAACACGTGAACTCCACCCTCCAACACCCCCTCCAACTCCACACTTCAACTCCAACTCCACCCTCCAACTCCCCCCTCCACCTTCACACTTCAACTCCAACTCCACCCTCCAACTCCACCCTCCAACTCCAACTCCACCAAAATAAAAAAAAAGCTTGAACGCACATTTTAATCATGAGATATTGGTTAACAAGGCAGTCAGCAGTATACTGTCAATCTTTGGAAGGCTTAATGTTGCTCTGTTGTTTTTTGCTCAGTCTGCACGATCCAGATTAGGCTCTCTATGGCTGTTTTTTTTTTTCTCAGAATCGATGGCTCAAGGTAAGATACGCATAGCTTCTTGGAACATTTGTGGATTGAACGACGGCAAAAAAAGGGCATTGTTTTCAAGAGTTGTTCAGTCATTAAGCTTAGAGGTACTCTGTTTGCAGGAAACGCATGTATCCTGGAGCGATCGGGATTACCTGAAAATTCCGGGATATGATTTAATTGGTTGCTCTCGCCAGAACTCTAGGATTAGAGGGGTGGCGGTTCTATTAAAACGTGGATCAGGGCTTTGTAAGAAGACAGCTCAAGATTATACTGGGAGATGGGTAATTAATGAGCTGCAAATAAATGGCAAATCCCTAACTATCTGCACAGTCTATGCTTCAAATCTGGATGATCCGGCAGTGCTGCGTCATTTGAATGTTGAATTGGCTCTTTGGCCTCGGCCTGTTTGCATCTGTGGTGATTTTAACATCAATTTGTCTGCTAGTTTTGACTTAGTGGGGGGGGGCAGAATTATGTTGGCAAAAAGCCTTGAGTGTTCAGTTCTCTTCAAGCCTTGGCCCAAGAACATTACCTTACAGATCTTTGGTTTCACCATAATAAACATCTAGATGGCCACACATATTTTTCTGCCCCTCATAATAAGATGGTTCGGCTAGACTACTGGCTTATGTCTGAACAATTGGTAGACTCTACATCTATCTCAGTCCTTCCTAGGATCTTATCGGATCACAACCCTTTGATTATGGAATGTACTTTTTCTCATACAACAAGAGTCCCAAGAACTTGGACATTTGAGAGAAAGCTCCTTTTAGAACAATCATATATAGACCATATGAGGAATTGGATTGAGGAATTTCTAAATCTTAACAGAGGGACTGCCTCCTGTATCACTGTGTGGGATACGTTAAAAGCAGCAGTTCAGGGGGAAACAAAGAGCTTTTCATATTTTCGGCAGAGGTCCATACAGGCTGAGATCGATAGGAGGATTATGGAATTGGGGTTGTTAGAGGCCTAACTTACATGTGCAATTAAGGAGGGTCGAGATACAACTCAAGGGCAGTTACAGGTGGCCAGGGTTAGGGCCTCTTTATTGGAGTTCTTTGGGCAAAACCTTGCGGCTAAGTATCTGCAATTCCGCTCTATGATGTTTGAGTTTGGGGAAAAATTGGGGGGGGTCTTGGCTAAGAGACTCCAGCAGAAAGGGTTGGCTAATTGTGTTATTAGAATTCAGGACTCCCAGGGGAATATTCAGACACATCGGAGGGAGTTATGGAGGTTTTCAGGCAGTTTTACTGTACTTTATATACAGAGGAAATCAGAGACTCCAATTTAGAATATGAGGGTGAGGCTTTCCTACAGGACCTTAACACGTTACAGGTCATTGTTCAGCAGAACGAAGTTCTTTCTGCCCCTATAGACTGGGATGAGATTGAGTTGGCAATCAATTCACTAGCCAATGGGAAAGCTTCTGGCCCTGACTCCATTCCTCTGGAATTGTATAGTCTGTTTCATTCAGAGATTCGGGATGATATGCTGGCCACTTTTAGAGGGGCTCAGCTTGGCCATATACCAGCTACATGGCACCAAACTACAATTATTTTAATTTAAAAAAAGGGAAACCAGAATTAGATCCATCTTCTTTCTGCCCATATCTCTGATCAACAATAAGACAATAAAATATATTTGAAAATCTTATCCACTAGACTGTCCTTGGTAATTTCTCCATTAGTCTGCCTGCGTCAGCATGGCTTCATCCCAGGCAGGGACACGGTCGACCATGTCTGCCGTGTAATTGCACCCTTTGACTTTGCCCAAGTTCTGCAATCTCCCCTCGGTGCAATCCTGTTGCATGCCGAAAAGGCATTCGACAGGGTAGCCTGGGGGTTCTTATGGGCCGTTTTACAGTGGAAGGGATTCAGCTCTGAATTCATCAGGGCAGTCCAAGCACTTTATACTGCCCCGGAAGCTACTCTTTCGGTCTCAGGGTTGCAATCAAGATCATTCAGTATCAGTAAGGGCACTAGGCAGGGTGCCCTTGTTCGCCCCGGCTGTTTGCGCTGAATATTGACCCTTTGCTAAGTAAAATTGAGAACTCATTGGATATACTTTCAATTAGGGTTAGTATGTCAGAATATAAGGCTCTGGCTTACGCCGATGATATTATAGTTCTGACCAGCAATGTAGCATCAGCTTTTATAGCTATTACGAATCTAGCAGAGCAATATGGTCGGGTGTCCGGATATAAACTCAACGTTACTAAAATCCAGATTATCCAGTCAGCAGCTATGGGCCCCTCTGAAGTTCCAGTTGTTCAAAGTGCATTGTATCTTGGGGTCAAAATTACAGCTGAAGTTGAAAAGATCCCTGATTTGAATATCCTACCATTATCGAATCTGTTAATTCTACCCTGACTAGATTAGACAATCTGCATTTATCCTTATATGGCAGGGGGAATGTTTTGAAAATGTTGGTTTTGCCGAAGTTCCTGTACCTATTCAGAACCATTTCGCTGGAGTTCTCCCAAGCCAGCCTTGCTTACGCTGAGAGATGCTGTAATAGATTCCTTTGGGGGTATCATCAACCCCGGAGAGCGGCCAAGTGGATGCATCTATCGCGTGATCGAGTAGGGTGGTCTGTGTCTAATTTGGTATTGTATTGGTGGTCAGCTTTTCTTCAGCATTTTGCTACCCCACTATTTGGGGACAGAGCATTGCTGCCATCTCACTGTAGTCCTTCCATTTTTGAAACAGGGCTGGGGGAGGATGCCAAAGGGATTTTATTACGGGTTTTGGAACCTAATTACTACAAGAAAATGAAGTTCAAGGTGGTTATAGCAATGTTTACAGTTTGGCGCAAGTTCCGGCGCAAATGGTCTATTCCTAATCTCAATTACGACACACCTTTGGACGCAGCTAGACTCTTACCCCATATATTTCAGGATCACGTCACGTTTAACTGGATGACCAAGGGAATAATGTCTTTGGGAGATTTAGGGTCCGATGGGTCTATGGCCACCTTTTTATTTTTAAAGGATAAGTTTTCTTTGAATACTCACAAATTTTTTAAATATCTACAAATTCGAAGTTTTGTGGATAAATTGAAGGTTCAAAAATCCAGTTTATTTTGCAAGAATTTATTGATGGAATTGATTTTGAGGCGATCAAGAATAGGTATATTGTATCAGCATTTACTCTCAGGCCTTCCGGATGACCTTTCTACTCAAAATGCTAAATGGGAGCTAAAGTTGGGCAAGGTAGGGCTTGATATTTCCCAGGCTTTGGAACTATCAAATAGTGTCGTAATATCAGGAAGTCTACGTTCTCAATGTTATATGGCATTATTTGATCGCTACTACACACCAGCCAAAATTTTTAAATGGGGAGGGAGAGGGGGTCATTGTTGTCCAAGGTGTGGATTGGTAGCGGCTAACGATGTACATATGTTTTTTAGAATGCCCTAGCCTTACCACATTTCTTCAGGAGGTAGAACTGTTTATCAATTCTAGATTGAAAATTCCGGCTGTTCTCTCCTTCGAGCTTGTTATTTTTGGGTGTGAGAGTAATTGTGCATTGGAGATGTATCTCTATGTCCCTAGTACAACTCTATATAACATCGGAATGGATTGGTCCTGAGGCTCCCACTTTTGTAAATTGGAGAGCAAGGATTCTGGCTCTCCATAATTTAGAGTCAGCAGTTTTTCATAGGTGGGGCAGAAGGAGGCGGGAACAGGGACGGAAAATCTGGGCCCCGTTGGAGGAGTGGCTTGGTACTTAGCGGAATGGCTCTTGATGTGTGACTCAATTTTTTAGTTTAAAGATTGCATTCTTTATCTTCTCCTCTTGGCTTCTCTTAAAGACGGCTTTTCCTCCCCCTTTTTCTCGATGTATGTATAATTTATAGCCACAGTTTGTATTCTTTGATTTGCCAATATGTTGCTGTTTCTTTTTCAAGCTTCAATAAAAAATAAAAAAATAAAATAAACTCCAACTCCACCCTCCAACTTCACCCTCCAACTCCAACCTCCAACTCCACCCTCCAACTCCACCTCCACCCTCCAACTCCACCCTCCAACTCCAACTCCACCCTCCAACTCCACCCTCCAACTCCACCCTCCATCTCCACCTTCCAACTCCAACTCCACCCTCTAACTCAACCCTCCAACTCCACCCTCCAACTCCAACTCCCCCCTCCAACTCCAACTCCACCCTCCAACTCCACTCTTCAACTCCACCTCCACCCTCCAACTCCACCCTCCAACTCCAACTCCACCCTCCAACTCCACCCTCCAACACCACCCTCCATCACTCAGGGGCACAACCACATCACTCAGGGGAACCACCACATCACTCGGGGACACCACCACATCACTCGGGGAAACCACCACATCACTCAGGGACACCACCACATCACTCAAGAACACCACCACATCACTCAGAAACACCACCACATCACTCAGGGGCACCACCACATCACTCAGGGGCACCACCACATCACTCAGCCGAACCACATCATCACTCAGCACCACAACAGCACTGTCCTTGCTTGCTACCAACAAGCATTGCCATAGCCAATAGGACTCGCATTAGGAAAGTGTAAGCTATTAGCTTTGTGAATAACAATGCTATTAATTTAACATATTTAAAAAATATGTCATTTACAAAACCAATAGCTCACACTTTCCTAATGCGAGACCTATTGCATTTCAAATGCTTGTTCTCCTCTTGTTAACTATTGTTTGCTAACTCTTGTATTTTGTTTGCTCTTGATACATGCACAATTGTCACTATTGCCATATGTAACGTAACGTTTGCTTTTGTAACATGCTGACTTGCAATTTTTCCTCATGTTTCACTACTGTTCCTATAGTGAAGCGCTCTGACACCTTCGGGTATTGTATTGTATTGTAATTGCATTTATATAGCGCTTACTACCCCTGACGAGGCGGCAAAGCGCTTTTTCAGCGGGTAGCACGCTACTCCGGGACCTATAGAGGATTAGTGTTGAATTAGTATAGTGAAACATGCAAGTACATTTTAAGTGGTGGATAGGTTAGTCAGTTATTTGGATTTGGAATGATAGCAGAAGGATAGAGGAGGACAAAGGTTTGTATTTATTTATCGCTCGCTTGTTGACGCATGCTATTCAGGAAGCCTATAAAGGATTAGTGGTGAATTAATATGGTGAAATATGAGGTAATTTCAGTGGTCGATATTAGTCTGTTACTTGGAGTGAGAAGGATAGCGGATGGATAAAAGGGGAAGAAATATTTGCATTCTGTTAGACCTGTCTGCCTTTGGGTAGTCCCTCTTAATTAATTATTTATTTTGTCCCCTTTTTGCCCCTCAAACCTTTTTTTCTTTTATCTTTTCATGTCCACTGGATTCCTTTTAGGTATTGACCTAGGAGTTAGATGCTCTTTTTGCCCTCATAGTCCTTTTTCTGACGCCTAGATGCCTGTCCCTGACTAGAAAGTATGGGTCACGCAAAATGGTGGCCAACAACTGCCATAACTGCCACCTCAGAGACTTGACCCATAGGGTAGAATAGGAACATTCCAGAACCTTCTGGTCCCTTCTGGACCTCCTAAGGTCAGCCTATATAAGGTGGAATGTTGGGCAGCCATTTTAGAAGGTGCCAGGTAGAGAGGCATCTGTGAGGAGCTGACTGGAGCGCAGACTGCTGCGAATAGGGAAGGGTGATCCTGTCTGGGTTGATGGTCCTTAAGGTCTGCTGCCCGAGCGGAGAATCTGCCTCCCTTCCTGCTGATCTGGCCCAGCTGAGATAAGCTCACATAAGGCAGATTTCAGTGTCACAAGCCCAAGTGAGAACGGCAGCGGTGAGCGCGACCTGGGTACTCTGCCTGGTTGTGTATGAAAAGAAGGGGCTGAGGTGTTTCCCCTCTCCCGCCAACCCACAACGACTGGATTGTTAGGGGTACGGTATAGTGGCAACCCCATTCACTCACCCACGTTCCCGGGTTCCGATGAGTGCAAGGAGGTCGTCCTGTTACTGAGCCTGGGAGCATTCAACCCCCCCCTCGAAGAACGGTGGCTCCGTCTGGTGATCGGAGAGATCTGCCCATCTGCTAAAGCCTGGTGGAGGAGGACCTTGCGGTGGAGGAGAGGGTGTTGCCGAGGGAAGTGTCCCGCCGGCTGCGCAAGTCAGGAAGCTGGTGAGGTCTCTTTTTCCTGCGGTGGGCGGTGCCGCACTGCAGTGATCCTTCTTCCGCGCACACTCCGTGAGGCGGCGCTGATCGATAGCGTCTCCTCGGCGGCGCAGGACTAGTGAGGGAAAAGGCTTGGCTTCAATCGGCAGGCGCCACTCCAGGACCGAAGACCATCCGACAAGCGAGGGGAGGCCCCCGTCTCAGTTGGCACACCGGATCACTAGCTGAGGTGGCTCGCTGTTGTAAGGAGCTGGTAAAAGGCCTGCATTTTCCCCCCCGGGAGTCTGTGGCGAGAACGAAGACTCCCGTCGGCAGTGAGAGGACATAGATGGTTGCTTCATACCTCAAGTAAGCTGGGGGAGTGGGGCTCTGGAGAGACACAGCTGCAGTAAACTTGCTAACGGGTCAACTGACGACCCGGGTGAAGAGGGAACAGGTGTCAGGGGTTCGTGGTAAATCAAAGAAACTCTACCTAGAGGCAGGAGACTGGCCAAGCATAAAACGGTCCTGGAAACCACAACCCAGAAACCAGGGAACCGTGTGATATCTGTATATGGTTAGAGTCCTGGCAGTGACTATCTCTCCTTTTGTTCCACTAGGATTAACTGGAAGTCATTGTGACAGCATCACTGCCTGAACCAACGCTGCCAAAATGGGCATGTGAGTGTATTGTATTGTTAAGGCAAGGCACTAACCTGATTCACTAGACAGGAAGAGGTTAGAGAATGTTGTAGAGTACTACAGGGTGTTTTACTAGGAACCTTAGCACTATGTGAGATTTGCTAGGATCAGTTATTTGAGGGAGAAAAATCTATCATCAAATACAATGCAATGTAATGTTAAGTTTTCTTGCTATGGATGTAACTAAACCAATGGAGAAGCATGTGATTCAAAGAAAAGAATTAACAAAAGCAGTGTGATAAGGTAATAGAGTAAACAAAGTATTTTTATAAAGCAGCACTTATTTTCCTAAAAAAACTTGGTGTAGTGTCCTTTTTGAGTGGATGGATGTTATGTTGCTGAAGGGTGACGCAAACTTAGCACATGTACTTTGGAGTTAAGCCTTGCTTCTTAGTGCCAAGCTACACTATGTGACTTGGCAACTCTAGGTCCAACACATTCATATAGCACTTGTTACTCCTGATGGGTGTTGAAACGCTTTTCTGGCGAGAAGCACGCCACTCCGGAACCCACAAAGGATTAGTGTTGAAAATTAGTATAGTATAAATATGAAGTAATTTGAGTAGTAGATATGTTATTCAGTTATTTGGGCAGTATATTAGTATAGTTGAATATGGAATATGGAATTTGAGAAGTGAACGTGTTAGTCTGTTAATTTTGATTGAAAAGTATAGTGGAGGGATAAAAGAGTGAAGAATTTTTTATTTTTTATTTTAAGGTCTTAGCAGTAGGAAGAGGCTTTTGGATGAGTAAAAAGGAGTTTTGGAGGGAATGAGTCAGAGAGGAGAGTTTAGAAAGGTTTGTTTTAGGGGATCGGTGTAGTAAAAAGAGGTGTCAGATGATGCAAGGAGGGGTAGAGCAGGAGAGAGTCTAGAAAGGGTTATTTTGGTGATCATAGTAGTGGTATGGGGTTTGGGATAAATGAGAGGGTGGATGTAGAGGATATATTGATAGATGTATAGGATGAGAGATAGGGTAGTGCATTAGAAGGAGTAGTAGAAAGAAGTTTGAGATGAGTCAGAAGGTTGGGCATGAAGATATATAGAGCGAAGTATAGGCTGAGAAATAGGCTAGTGCATTGGAAATGCTAAATTAGAAGAAAGTGACAAATATATAGATCCATAAGTACATTGAAAGTATATAGATACATAAAGGAAGTAAGTATATTTAGATTAAATATATTGATAGAGGAACAGAATGAGAAATAGGGTAGTGCATTGGATATGCTTTTTCAGGAGAAAAGTAACAGACACACAGATCCAAGTACATGGAAGGTACATAGATGCACAATGGAAGTGTGTACATGTAGACCAAAGATGATTTTTCATTATTGATGAATATTATTTTTTTTTCTCTTAACATAATTATTTTACATGTTTTATAAAGTAATAAACAAAAATAGGTACATATCTACAGTGAAAACAAATGCTTATGTACAGAGGGATATGCTATAAATGTCTTTTTCCGTATGGTGCTTATGTGGGGAAGAGCCAGATCTTGAGTAGTTTTCTGAAGATAAGGTGGTTGTCAGTGGGTCTTATGTTGGGGGATAAAGAGTTCCATAGTTTGGCTGCTTGAACAGAGAAGGATGTGCCACCCATGGTTTTTTTCTTGTATGGTGGGATTTTGAGGCGAGATGCTTCTTTAGAGCGGAGGTTCCTTTGTTGAATGTGTTTGGTGATTTTATTCCTGATGTAGAGTGGTCCTATTCCATGTATTGCTTTGTGGGTAATAAAAGGAGCTTGAACGTGGATCTTCTGGCAACCGGTAACCAATGCAGGGCTTTCAAGGCAGGGGAGATGTGGTCTCGTGGTTTGATATGCAAGAGTAGACTGGTAGCCGAGTTCTGAATCCGTTGTAGTCTTTTCATGGTCGTTAAAGGTGATCCGTGGTAGAGGCTATTGGCGTAATCGAGTTTGGATAGAACAAGGGAGATGGTAGCTTGGACCTTGTGTGGAAATCCCAAATGAGGGAAAATTTGTCGCATCGTTTTTATAGTAGCAAAGCTTGATCTTGCTAGTTTATCCGCTTGGACATTCATCGACAGCTTGAAGTCCATGGTCATTCCGAGGTTTCTTACTTCCTTCGATACTTTAGGCAGTGATCCCAGTTCATCAGGCCATGCGGCAAGCGGGTTGTAATTTTTCCAATCGCCACACATGAGTATTTCAGTTTTTGAAGCATTCAATTTGAGATGGCTCCAAGTCATCCACTGATCCACTGCTCTGAGACAGCTGAAAACTGATGATTTTCCAATGTCTTTGGGGCATTCCAGTTGAAGGAGTATTTGCGTGTCATCTGCATAGTTGTAGCACGTGAGGTGAAATTTATTGATCAGTACTGGTAAAGACTTCATGTAAATGTTGAAAAGCATGGGCGAGATGATAGAACCTTGAGGGACTTGGAGTACGGTTTGGACGGGAAAGGTGGGGTGTGGATGACATTAGTTCTGTTTCGAAGGCAGGACGCGAGGAAGTGAGTGCAAGACTCAAATGGCTGTTTTCTACTTTAAATTCGCAGTAGTCTGTGAGAAACAAATACTTTCCTTACGAAGTGATTTGTACAAAGTTGTTCCAATATGCTGCAATTTTAAATATAAAATCTTGATTGCACCCAGTGACAAAGAATATCTGGAGGGAACCGAACGGCGCTGGGGGAATTTCTTGTGTTGAGGTGCCAATATTCTTTGTCACTGGGCAGATTCTCTCTGGGATTGAACTTCGGTAACTGCTTCATTTTGTGATGAGCCTACTGTTCCGCCCTAGATTTCAGAGTCTCGGGTTGAAACTCATAGTAAGCTTTGCAGTCCTCCAAGAGATGGGGTCTCTGCAGACATAGGTTGTAAACCTCTGACTGTCCCTCTGGGAGAATTTGTGATGGCACTTGCGGCAGAAGCAACAAGCATCTGCAATGCAACAGGTCCTGCATCCGCGAGAGCCGAGCCACCGGCATTCCAAATGAAAATGCCCCCCATTTATGCGTTTGAAAATCTGCAAGCCGCGCACAAACAAGCACCTTGCACCTACAGTCCCTGCCCACGAGAAGCAAACTGGCAGTCTCTTTTACGGACAGCCTTGCTTCTCGCAAGCAAGGACCACACGCACAAAGTGCGTGTCCACGCACCGCTTGCAGGTCCCCAAAACAAATCTATAAAAGGTATTGTCATCTACAATGCCAACAGCTCCAGCTCTCGCAAACGTGAAACCCACTGCATTGCAAACGCCCGCTGTAGCTGGCAAGATGTCTCATTCAGTTAAACGCTTTTTGCTGACATCTGGTGTTAGCTGAAGGTCACACACTGGGAAGGACTGCTCAGAATGTCAGTCTTCTGAGGTTTATAACTGCAACTGGAAACATTCCTGCTCGCTCCTGCTAGCAATGCTATTATTGAACTAAGAGCAAGTCAGTTGTCATGAATACCTTATAAGTGGGCTATGTTATGTTAGGCAACCTGGTAAAGTGCACTGTGATCCACTCTATGCGGCTTCACACTATTGGCGCTGAGGTAATGCAACCTGATAACTGAAGAATGAGAAGAAACTAGACACTGTTTGGCATAAAGCCAAGTTTGAAGGCTTCCCAAAGGAAAACGGATCTTGCAGTTTACGCAAAGAAAGAGGAAAAGTTCCAGACATAAGCAGCTATATCGGAGAATGATCTGCCTCCCAGTCGTCCCCTCTTAAACTTTGGGACAACAACCAGGTTACTGTTGGAGGAGCACAACCTACGGAAAGGGGTATATTGTAAACAATTCTGCAGGAGATAGTTTGTTTCTTTCTCATTGAATGCCTATGTGTACAACACAGAAACTGAAAACGAATCTATGTTAGCAATGGCAACCAATGTAAGGAGCCTAGAGCCGCTGAAGCACAAGTATGATAAGAAACATCAAAGTGTAAGTCTGTCAACAGCATTTTAAATCGGCTGCAGCAGTTTAAGAAGTTCTGCGCATTAACCTAGAAAGAGGGAGTTACAAAAATCCAGACAACCAAGACTTGTCAACTGGATGTAAACATGCAGAAGCAGCAGCAAGACTATAAATTGCATCTAAAAAAGCGAAACAAGTGTTTTGAATCAAAAACTAATGGCCCCTGCGCGCTGCTGTTTAAAACAAGCCCGGCAGTGGTCAGTGTGCGCGCAGTCTGCTCTTTTTGTAAGCACACACTCGTGGCTATGGCAGGCCCCTGCTCACTCTCTCAAGGTGGATGCCGCCACAAGCACGAGTATGTGCCTCCAAAAAGAGCAGAACGACGCTATAAATCCTCATATGCGGCGCATGCACGCAGCGTATGCAAGACCTAAAAAGGAGTGTGCACAATACCCTCTTTTCATTCTCTGACCTGCACAATGGTTGCCCTAGTGGGTGCCTCGGAAACACCACTGTGTTTAGGTCTCGCAATTGCGAGATTTTGAGCTATCGGCGTTGTAAATGACAATGTCTTTTATTTATGTATTAAAAAAACCTACAATAATAAAAGGCATTGTCATTTAGAACACCGATAGATCAAAGCAAGACCTGTTGTTTTGCAAATGCTTGTTTACAAGCACCCCATGCTGCACTTTCACACTAATAGAGGCCACGCCCCTTTGTTTGAGTGAGGGGTGTCTAAAGAAATGTCCGCTGCCACTGTTAAAGGAAGGGAAGGGAAGAGACAACTGCACGTGTGATAAGGGTAAGGAGAAAACAAGTATCTGCAAAGCAACAGGTCCTGCACCAATGAATGCCTGAGCTATTGGCGTTGCTCATAATAATACACCAACAAAAGCTCAAACCCTCAGCAATGCGAGACCCATTGCACCGCAAATGCCCGTTACTCTTAGAGATGCGAATAGGGAGGAAAGGGAACATCTGCATTGAAGTGGCCTTGAACTGGACCGTCCGGCACCCCTAATCCGGCAGGGCACCGGTCCACGGGCTTTAATGTTGCCCGCCCTAGCCAGCATGAGCCTGAAAAAGGTAATGGTCAGTCGGTCCCTGACCAGGAGTGATTCACCGGTCACCAAGTGAGAACAGTACCTCCTGCACATCACTCGACACATAATGCTCGCGACTGCCTGGATATTGCTAAGGTTTTGTCATTTTTATATGTTTAAAGTGTCACAGCGCTCCGAAGAGCCCGTAAAGTGTCATGTTAGCAGGCAAGCACAGATTACGGCTGTCGCTGGATAAATGGCCATCCCATTACATTTTCCAGCACACACACACTTAGCAAAGCACAAGGCGAACAGTTCTAATGAGACATTTCAATAAAAAACTGCTCAAACTGCTTGATGGCGCGCGCTTGGAAAGGCTCCTAAATTTCTGCCTCAGACATAAGGAGGCACATTGAGCGCCTTTATGGGCACTTGTGATGGGGTCTGGGAGGGAGCAGATGGCGCAATGCCTTCTACCTATTCATGAACCCATTATTCCGGTGCGCGTGAATTCCATCTCCAGCATGCGTCCCCCTCAGATGCCCCGCCATAGAGTGGCGCCGTAGATATGTAAGGAAAGGGGCTAAAGTCGTACAAATCCTGTCATGGGGTTGGGGCCCCAGGAGAGGAGCAAGGAGAGGATAACAGCCAATGAGCAGACATAATTATGAGGCAGGACTCCCCCTCTTCATGACTGCCCCTTCCATAAAGTTAATACCTGTACGTGTTAGTACTGTGGGGTCACAGAGTGAAGCTGCAACGCGAGGCCTGTAAAGACTTGACTGGTAGTATGCTTAGTTTAACAAGCAAAACAGAAAGCAGTTCCACATCCAGGCCGGGGAGGAGACCTGGGAGGGCAAGGGCTGCCCGAGCTTGCGCTGTACCTCGAACTTTCACGTGTACTGCGGCTCGTGCCCTGTGGCGGCGCGTGCGGACTTCAAAAGCCGCTGTGCTTTAGTGAGTGCTGCGCGGCTCACGCGGCCCAAGGTGGGGGCTGCCAAAGCGCCCAAGCCAAGAAAAAAGCAGAAGTCCGGCGGAAGCCCACCCTGCCTTCGTGAATTCCGCATGGTGCAGCCAAAGCAGGATTTCAGGCGGGGCTCCTGTGAGCAAGACAGAGCCCCGAGTGGTGCTGCAGTGAGCTGCTGAAGACATGAGACCAGCGGAAAGTCCCCACAAGAGCTAGTAAGTGGGGCATGCTGTACTTTTAGAGCGCGTGTGCGCATTTAAAAAAAAACGAAATTACATGAGGCTGGTGAGGACGGAAGGGGGACAGGAGATGTGCACATCGCGTCTGTATGTGCGTGTTCATGGACGCGTTCACAACCTGCAATCGCCCCTGCGCGTGCCAATCTCCTGACTCCCTCCCGAGGCAAGTCAGCAACAATAGGGCTCGCTAGCGACAGCGCTTCGCGCTGCATCGCCAGGCGAGACCTAACAAGACAGTTATCATTTAGGAATGAGTCAACTGATACCGAATCAACAGGAAAGAACTTAAAGCTGTTAGTGTACGTGTGTACTGAAAAACAGTGCTCTAACTGAGGACACAGGGAAGTGGGCGTGAGTATGAGGGGCGATGGGCTTTTTACAAGGCACAGAAAAGGAAGCTGTCAATGTGGACATGAGGGAAGAGACAGCTCTCTGTGAGGACATTTGAAATAGACAGCTGATAGTGAAGGCATATAAAAACACACCCCTGACTGTGAGGGTGGCTGTTATTGACAGTTTAGGAAGGGAAGCTCTCTTCGAGGGCTTAGGAACAGACAGCTACCAGAAAGTGACAGCATAGCAAAGTGCTGGCTGCCAGAGACGACGTGAGAAAGAAAAGAGAAAAACTAAAAGAAGTTGGTGACAAAAAGTGCACAATGAGTAGATGAGACAACTCCCCTGAAAGAGATATGAAATAAAAACATAGCTGGGCTGTCGTTTTTCCAGCCACTACAAGGTTTTGCGGTCGGTCTCCAATGGTTAGTTGTGGCTCTGCGCCTTTTATTACGCGCTGCTGCGTCGCAAGGAATTAATTCAAGCCCTTTGGTTAAACGGGAATCACTTAAAGTCCTGTTCATTGCTCGCGCCGAAGAGCCCACGTTGATCTGTAACATTCCGTAGTTCTTCGCACACTTAGACACCTCGTGGTGCACTTACCGTGGGCGGGCCTACAGGCGGGGGATTAAGAAGTGTTTATGACAGCAGTTAAGCGGACACCCTCCATAATGGTGTTTGTATTGAGCCGTGGACACCACTGCCGTCTGCCTCTTGGAGTGCGGCTCTCGCCAGGGTCTGAGCGCGGGCGCATTAGCATCTCCCCATCTGCACGAGCGTTACTTGGAAATGAACTATACCATTAGACAGGCTTCAAAGGGTTCAACTTGTGTTTAGCTTGGCGAGTGTTGGGCGGATTTGAGATGTTGAAAAAGCAATGTGGTGCTCTCTGTTAAACACCTGAATTTCATCTCGCTGTATTTTGGCTTGTAAAATGGACTCCAAGATATTCCTGGTGTAAGTAAAGGGGGCTGTTAAAACGTGAAACAACTGCCCTATTAATGCCTGTTTTTACATAGCAGCGCTGTGTGTTTAAAAATGCACGGAAATACACTTCTGCTTTTACCTTGAAGGTGTGTGTGGTCATCTTATGTATTTTAAAATCCGTGTCAGCTGCTGAGCTAGGGGACAGGCTTCTTCTACAGATGTTAACGCTCAAGCTTGTGGTACCTTTCCGTGCACTACCTGAAAATAACAAGCTGTCGCCATTGCGGAACAGCAGATGCTTGTTTACATTGTGCTATCTCCTTAATGAAAAAACAAAGTACCTACACCGAGTAATGAAGGAGTGAGTGTCAAGCCGCCAGTAAAGCATCCAGTCCAAGAGGGTGGGGCTAAAACTAAACAGGGTGGTAACCAGGAGGGACTAAAAAGCCTCAATTACAATGTCAAGCCAACGTTTAGCATGGAGGATGACACAAGCCAAGAGAAACAGGGGGCGGAGCCTACACTTTGCTTCTGAAAGTGAATCGATCACAAGAAGCCTCGCGGAGACAGCAGCGCGCATGCGCTGCAACGCAGGTCTGCAAGACCTAAACAAGCATTGGAAATGCAATAGGTCTCGCACCATTAGAGTTAGTGCTTTTAGAATTGTTTATGGGTTTATTTTGTAAATGTTTAGCATTTTTGTTTCCTGTAGCCAATGCTAAAGTATTACAAATAAAAAAAAGCCATAAACATTTCTAAAAGCTCTAACTGAAATGGTCTGAGAACTATTGCACTGTGTGAGGGTGAGGGTGAATGAGGGTGAGTGAGGGTGAGGGGTTGAGGGTGAGTGAGGGTGAGTGAGGGTGAGTGAGGGTGAGTGAGGGTGAGTGAGGGTGAGGGGTTGAGGTTGAGGGTGAGGTGTTGAGGGTGAGTGAGGGTGAGGGTGAGGGTGAGTGAGGTGTTGAGGGTGAGTGAGGGTGAGGTGTTTTGGGTGAGTGAGGGTGAGGGGGAGTAGTTGAGGCTGAGTGAGGGTGAGTGAGAGTGAGGGTGAGTGAGGGGTTGAGGGTGAGGGGTTGAGGGTGAGGGGTTGAGGGTGAGTGAGGGTGAGGGTGAGGGGTTGAGGGTGAGTGAGGGGTTGAGGGTGAGTGAGGGTTTGAGGGTGAGGGGTTGAGGGTGAGGGAGGGTGAGTGAGGGTTAGGGTGAGGGGTTGAGGGGGAGGGGTCGAGGGGGAGGGGTTGAGGGTGAGTGAGGGTGAGTGAGGGTGAGGGGTTGGCGGGTGAGTGAGGGTGAGGGGTTGAGGGTGGGTGAGTGAGGGTGAGGGGTTGAGGGTGAGTGAGTGAGGGTGAGGGGTTGAGGGTGAGTGAGGGTGAGGGGTTGAGGGTGAGTGAGGTTGAGGGTGGTTGAGTGAGGATGAGTGAGAGTGAGGGTGAGTGAGGGGTTGAGGGTGAGGGGTTGAGGGTGAGTGAGTGAGGGTGAGGGGTTGAGGGTGAGTGAGGGTGAGGGTGAGTGAGGGTGAGGGGTCGAGGGTGAGTGAGGATGAGTGAGAGTGAGGGTGAGTGAGGGGTTGAGGGTGAGGGGTTGAGGGTGAGTGAGGGTGAGGGTGAGTGAGGGTGAGGGGTTGAGGGTGAGTGAGGGTGAGTGAGGGTGAGGGGTTGAGGGTGAGTGAGGATGAGTGAGAGTGAGGGTGAGCGGAGGTTGGTTCCTTTCCCTTCCTCGATTAGCAATGCCTGCCTTTAGATAACCCAGAGAAAGAGCAAGGAAAACTTGCAGTCGATTTGCAAACAGCCAGGAAGTGTGGCGTGCGTGTTTACCAACTCCAAATCAAATCTTTCGGTATAATATACATACGACACTCTAATCCAATAGGAATGAAGTCGATAATGTATTGGCCATTTTAGTCGCTAAATTGTAAAGCTCTTTGAAGCTGGAACAAGAACAGCCAAATCTGGTTGTTCCAAATGCTGTACGTGAGGATGAGGAAGTAAGTTTTCTTTTGTAATCGCCTGGGACGGAAGCAAAACACGTGTCACGTGATCGAAGGACGCGGACGCTGATTTGTGGCATTTTTGCTGTCAGGCTCTCTGCTTCTCGGCTGCTGTCAGGCTCTCTGCTTCTCGGCTGCTATCCACTTGGTTTTATCCACTGAGTCCCAGTAACGTTAGGGCTTCAGACTTGCTGCGAGGCTGCTGGTGCTCGAGCCGACCGGGAAATCCTCACCGAGTGAGCCGCTCCGTGTGGGAAGATAAAAGCTTTTTCGGCAGCGTGGCTCCAAAACTGTACATTAAATGGCTCGTGCAATTTTAACATCACACAATGATAAATATTACGAAAACCCCTTAGAGTTGAATTGATTCCAGAACTGCCTGTTTTGTTCGCCTTGCATTTTATCCTCTTTGGCACAGATACACATTCAAAATTGTGTCTTTGATGAGAGATTGTAAAGTAAAACAAAAGAGTTTTCCCACTGGGGAGTATTATAACCTGCTCCTAGATCAGGACTCAAACTCACAAACATTAATCACACCATTCATTTTGTGGAACTGAAAAACACTTACCAAGAAGGAACATATACAAACCAGTTATAAAAAAGGGTACAATTTATTAAAAATATTTTTGGTTACAAAAGATATCAATAAATCATCAATTAAAAACATATATTGCACAAAGATACACGAAAATATAAAAACACAGTTGGGGCCACCTAACGTGGACGTGGAGAAATTAATCTAGGGAGACACTAATATCTGTCTTTGTCATTTCATTTCGGACTTCAAGTTTGTCAACAATGGAAGGAGTATTATTCCTTTGAACCAGGATTGTTGTTGGCAACGCCGAATATGAGTTAAGATTTAGCGTCGACGCGTTTCGGAAGCTTCAACTTGATAAAGGCTTCCTTCCTCAGGACAATTTATATTTCTATTCTCCACAACGTGAAAGAGTTAAACCGAAATGGTTATGTTGCTAGTGGAAAACTACCACGAGTATAGCTCCTTGTCGCCTGTGAAGTCATCAAGCTTTTATACTCCTGTCTTAAATTTATTTTCAGACGCTTGTATTTCACAACTTGTCTGTTCGGAGAATAATCCAAAACAGAATTGGCACACACCTTTTTATCTGCACCAATCGATGTGCTTGATTTGATGTTTCCCTTCTGTTTTTAGTCCTTTTGTACTAAAAAACGGGCCTCGTCTCCGTGAAGGGGGTTCTGTTTTGCAGCCGGGTAATTTTACACACGTGGCTGTTCTTTGCACACGGCTGGTTTCCCCGGAACTGCTTTCTGTGGCGTCTGAACGATCACCGCTTGTATTGTGTCTCACAATACAAGCGGTGATCGTTCAGACGCCACAGAAAGCAGTTCCGGGGAAACCAGCCGTGTGCAAAGAACAGCCACGTGTGTAAAATTACCCGGCTGCAAAACAGAACCCCCTTCACGGAGACGAGGCCCGTTTTTTAGTACAAAAGGACTAAAAACAGAAGGGAAACATCAAATCAAGCACATCGATTGGTGCAGATAAAAAGGTGTGTGCCAATTCTGTTTTGGATTATTCTCCGAACAGACAAGTTGTGAAATACAAGCGTCTGAAAATAAATTTAAGACAGGAGTATAAAAGCTTGATGACTTCACAGGCGACAAGGAGCTACACTCGTGGTAGTTTTCCACTAGCAACATAACCATTTCGGTTTAACTCTTTCACGTTGTGGAGAATAGAAATATAAATTGTCCTGAGGAAGGAAGCCTTTATCAAGTTGAAGCTTCCGAAACGCGTCGACGCTAAATCTTAACTCATATTCGGCGTTGCCAACAACAATCCTGGTTCAAAGGAATAATACTCCTTCCATTGTTGACAAACTTGAAGTCCGAAATGAAATGACAAAGACAGATATTAGTGTCTCCCTAGATTAATTTCTCCACGTCCACGTTAGGTGGCCCCAACTGTGTTTTTATATTTTCGTGTATCTTTGTGCAATATATGTTTTTAATTGATGATTTATTGATATCTTTTGTAACCAAAAATATTTTTAATAAATTGTACCCTTTTTTATAACTGGTTTGTATATGTTCCTTCTTGGTAAGTGTTTTTCAGTTCCACAAAATGAATGGTGTGATTAATGTTTGTGAGTTTGAGTCCTGATCTAGGAGCAGGTTATAATACTCCCCAGTGGGAAAACTCTTTTGTTTTACTTTACAGTACATTGGCGCTCCATTTCCCTCTGGGTTATTAAGAGCCCCTCTCTTTTTCTTTACACCGTTTTGATGAGAGATTAACAACAACATGGACAAAAACAAATAGTGGGGGTTTTAAAAAAAAATGCGACACGGCGGGCAGGGGAGGGGGCGGAGCGGGTAAAATAAAAAAAACAAGACGGAGGGAAGAGAGGGGAGGGGGAGGAGAAATGCGACACGGCGGGAAGGGGAGGGGGCGGAGCGGGTAAAATAACAAACAAGACGGAGGGAAGAGAGGGGAGGGGGGAGGAGAAATGCGACACGGCGGGAAGGGGAGGGGGCGGAGCGGGTAAACCAAGACGGACGTGCACGCGCTTTTAAGCTCAATGCGCATGCGCATTGAGTTTAAAAGTCACGGGCACTGCAAGGAATCGCCACGATTCCTTGCAAGTTGGGGAAAGAGTGGATAAGTCCCAATACTCTCGCTTGCTCGATGCGCATGCGCATCGACAGGCGAGACCTAAAAAGACATAATTCTGGACCCAACTACCAGATGGCAGAATCATGCACAGCATGTGAATTCATAAAATATTCATGTTCCAAAATCTGCATTTATTTATAGCATTGGTTCTACTGGCTACTGCAACAACGTTCAAATGGGGCACCTAGCAGTCATTAATTAGGGTCTTCCAGCAAATATGTTAACAAGCCTTGACAGGGTTGAAAGCATTGCAGTCTGCCTGATCTTTGGTCTATAATATATAAACCACACTCTGCACCAATGTAACCACACCTTCCTGCGGCCGACAGCATGTGAAAAGTCAGTTGCTATAAGCTTGTAGCCCTGTCTGAAAACAAAGGTACAAAGGGCCCTGCACAGTAGTATAACACCACACGAAAAGTGACCATTTCAAATTCAGAATAGCACTGAAAATGTACTTGTTCTGCCTGCTGACGCAATTGGCTTCTTGGTTTTATTACTAGCTGCTTTTCTTGTATACACTCCAGTATCTGTACTCCCTCCAACCCCCTCGCTAAATGCTCCATTACTACTTTCGATTGATGTCTGTACTGACAAATGCTAAAAATCAAAAAAACATTTCTCAGCATACATAGAACATCAGGCATAGCTGCATAGAACACTTTAGTGGCGTCACTCAGCTGCAATGATTTGACTTCAATTGCAGTTAAGGTTTTGGTATACCGGACAGAATTTACAGGGGGCAAGAACGTAATATTTTCGCAGAACAATCCTATTATTGATGGTACAAAAATCAATTACATGAAAATATTTAAGAACATCGTGGGTAGTCGCAGCAGGGCCTTGCCACAAATTCGACCGGCTGTCAACACCTTGAGCGAGTTTACTGCTCGACTCTTGATCGACTCAACCAACATTTACCATGAAATAGATTGAAAAAAAACGCCGGCCTGTGGCCAGCGAACGAGCGTATGACGGATGCCGCCACCGAAAACACGTGCAGAGTCCACAGCCAATTAACACTTGGAATTCTGTGCAGCGCCCTCGGATTGGCTATGGTTCAGCCAATGCTCTAAGCTAACGTTACTTTACTTAATACGAGTCCCACCCACCACTTGAGAACTACATAAAACAGACATTGTGATTGGACGTCGAGTGACCCGGAAGTAATAAAACAACAGCAACTATTATTGTATTAAAGACATTCGATGTAAGTTCACGGACTGCCTATGTAAGTAGCAGACATGTGGTCACCTTAAAGTTAAGGCGTTTGTATCTCACCCTTCCTTAAATCAAGCTTTTTTTTATATCAGGTGCTCCCTGCTTTCAGATATGGGGTGGGGGGTGCCACTGGGTAACTGCTCCGCAGACTAGTAATACAGCGCGCCAGAAGTGCTCAGCCACAGAGTACTTTTGAGCCGTTATGAAAAGTTTATATAAAAGGGTTATACGCGATTAAATCATGTTATTGCATAATATGCATCTTTATTGCTTGAATAGGACCCCATTTATGTGCTGATTTATTTTTGAATTAATATTGTTAATGCATGCCTTCCTTCACACCATATATCTTATCTTGCCTTTGTTGTTTCGTATAATACTATTATGGGTTTTCATCTTGTTCTGTTTGCTTTGTTTCCAGTTTTAAAGTACACTGCCATAGCAGCTGAGGTCTAAATGATTCTATGTAAAAACGATGTAAATAATTAAAAATAAATAGTGCAGGTGCCTAGTGCTCAGCCCAGTCTGCAACTCAGCCGAGCTTCTGTTAAACTAAACGAGTACTTCAGCCGGTACAGGACTATGTATGCCTTCAGTTTGTCTGAAAATTCGGGCAGAGAACGCAGGTCTTCACGTAATTAAATGTAAAGTCTTACAGAAAAAAACCACAGGGTCTCGTGGTTTAAAGAAAATAAACTGTATTCCTCAACCTTGTACAGACGACTTCACCCATTCACCTCCATTTCCACCTGTAGAAGCAGCAGTAGAAGATTTAAGTCTGAGTCCTACAAGGCATGACTGCCAAGGAGTGTACTGGGGTGGCGTATGTGTAGTGTAGAGGGAATCAATTGTGATCTTGTTAATACGGTGTTTTTTGTTTGTGGCATTAGTAAAACAGCCAATCTGCCTTTGCAGATGGTTCGGTATGCCAGCGGTGACTCGACTTATTTGGAGGCTTCTATGGGGCATCGAAGTTCAGTCACCCACGTGAATGTGTGCCATCAGAAGTATGTATGTGTATATTCCTCTCTTGGGTGATTGTTAATGTCAAAGAATTGTAGATGAATATTTTTGGAATTTGGTAGGTGAGGCTAGATGACTGTACCACATAAATGTATACATTTTATAAATCAGTAGACATGCCCATTGCCTTATAGACCTATGTATGTATATAGCAGGTGGTGGAAGCAAGTGTTGTTTGGTACCGTAATAGCTAGCTATTGGCATATTTCGGGTGAATTAATTCTATTGTTAAATAGTGTTTGGTGTGTCCTTGGGAAGATTGCTGTTACAAACACAATGATCATCAACTACAGGGAATATATATAGTGTGGAGTAAGTGGAGGCCCTTTTCTGGCTAACATAGTTTTGTATGTGACTTATGTAGAGCATGAAAATGGACGCATGCTGTAGTGAGCACAACACTACATAACTGTGTGGCACATCTGTGCTGTTTCTGATCTTTGCTGTGTTCTGTCTACCATCAAATCTTTCAACCCCATCTCCGAAGCAGAGGTCATCAAAATGATTTCCAGCTGCAATTCCTCATCACACGTCTTGTATTCCATACCAACCCAACTGCCATAAAACTCAAACTCACCCTAGCCTGGCTCTGGACCAAGAACATAAACAGCTCCTTGAGAACCGGAGTCATGCCGGACTGTCTCAAAATCGTCCAAGTCGCGCCCTTACTAAAAAAAACGGACTCCGACACAAACGACCTTGATAACTTCATGCCTGTCTCCAACCTCCCTCTCCTAGCTAAAATCCTGGAAAGATGTGTTCTCCTCCAACTTACTCAACCCATGGACAGCACCAACCTTCTAGACCCCCACCAATCGGGTTTCAGAAAAGGCTGCAGCACAGAGACAGCGATCCTAAACGTCATAGACGATATACACAAGTCACTCGATACGGACCAATGCTGCCTACTCATACTCCCGGACCTATCGGCAGCCTTTGACACAAACTACTCATTAAGGTACTCCGAGAAAGGGTAGGAGCAGAAGAAGTGGTCTTACAGTGGTTAACCTCTTTTCTACAGAATCGCACACAAAGAATACAAATCAAAAACTTCTCATCTGATCTACTCCCCGTCAACAGGGGTGTCCCTCAAGGATCACTTCTCTCCCCGCAACTTTTCAACATCTATATGGAACCCCTTACCACCATACTTAAAAAAAAAAAAAAAATCCTTTCCACCTCTACGCGGACGATACCCAGATCTAACTTGAAACCTCCTCCATTGATGACATTCAGAGACTGAACAACACTCTAAGAGAAGTCCAACACTGGCTATCACTCAACCACTTGAAACTCAACCAGGACAATATGGAAATCCTCCTCATCTCCAGCAAGGAGAACCCCCAAATCACAGAATGGCTAAAAGCTATAGATGCTCTCAACCTCAATCTCACCCAGGCTGATTCCGTAAAATCGATGGGAATCACTCTAGATCCAAAACTAGACACGATCAAACACCTCAAGATCACAGCAAAAAGCATCTTCCTCAACCTTAAACTACTCAACAAAATAAAACCCTTTATCCCTTAAAGCATCCTCAAACAAGCTACTCCATCCCTGGTATTGTCCAGACTGGACTACGGGAATGCAACCCTCACAGGAGCAGCAAGATCTTTCTTAGCTCCCCTCAGATCAACTCTGAACTCAGCAGCCAGAATGGTCACCTGAGTAAAGAAATATGAACACATCTCGCCTGCACTCGGAGAGCTAAAATGGCTCCAAATCAAAATGCATGCTAACTTCAGAACTGCCTGCCTCACTCACAGAGCGTGGCACCCCGGGAAACCCACCTACCTGGCCTCCAAACTCAAGAAGGCCGGTCAGACAAGGAGCCTCAGGAGTACCAACACCCTTCTCCTCATCCCGCCGAGAACTCGCAAACAAAAAACTGCATCTCAATCGTTCTCCGGAAACTCACCCAAGATCTGGAATTCCATCCCAGTTCATATCCGGACTATCCCCTCCTTTTTAAAATTCAAAAGGCAGCTCAGACATCTTCGTCAACCGATCTCTCCCGAATGGATAGCTACAGCCCAACCGCAGAAGCTTGCTCACAGCAGCTCACACTCATTTGACTTTTAGACTTCTACCTCACCCTCCTCCCGACTCCCTCCTCTATCCCCCCTCTATCCCCCCTCCCTCAACCAGTCTCGCCAAGAGTCAGTGTGCGTATTACGGTGATATTATGTGACGTGTCTTGAGTCAATGTGTATACTATTGTTATATTATGTGATTTCCCTGCTACCAATGCTGTAAAGCTCTCCGATACATTCGGTTTGGCCAGCGCTAGATAAAACTCTTAAATAAATAATAATAATCTCCTGCAGGATGTTATGCAGCTGGCATGTAATTAAAGATAACTTCTTTAGCCAGTACGGTCATACCTTACATCAGGGCTCACCTGTTTTAAGTGGATGCTTGGCAAGCGTTTTGCCTAATATGTCATGTTGGGATACTCTGTGTTTCTTAGCCGTTAGTTGTACTGACCGCTTGGAGAGGCCAATGTAGAGGGAAGGATACAGAAAGACTTATTCCTCCTGACAATTGGGCACAAGCCATAGTTAACGGACCGGCGGACAGAAACCTCACCTTCGCATCTTCGAGGAGCCTGCTGCCTGCTGTTACCGCTACCACTGGCCGGACCCGCTTCGCGGGTCCCGCTGCGCGGTTAGCAGCGGCCGCCACACACCACATCTCAGCAAGGAGCTTGGCGTCTGCACTGACCGGCAGGGCTGCGAGCTTGCAGCGGGGGACTCCAAGGACCAGGAGTCCCCGCGCGCCCGTCACCACCTGGGCTGCTCTCCCTGCCGGCTCCACCCCCTCATTCACCAATCCCATAGCCATAAAAGAGAAGCAACACCCCCGCTGCGCGGGAGCGCGCGGGAGGGCGCCGGGAGAAGCCCGGGAGAAGCCCGGGACAAGGGCGGGACCGTTTGAGGCCGTTCGAGGACCAAGAGGACTGGCCTGGCCCACCCCCCCTTGGTTCGTGTCACTGTCACTGTGCCTGGACTTCGAGACTAGTGAGTACACTTCCGGAATTGTAACTGCCACACATCATGTGCACTCGGGGTAGTCGCAGTAAGACTGCACTGGGTTTGAGCAAGCCTAATGGGACCTTGGATGATTTTCTTGTGAAAACAAACTTGGCAATTGACGCCGAAATCACTAAAATGCAGAAGAGGGTTTCAATTGAGCTAGATGCTGCGCGCAGGCTTTCTCAAACCTTTGCAAACTCGAAAAAATCTTCCTTGGGAAATATTGCGTCTGCTGCATCCCCCCCAAAACGCTTCACGCCCCCTCCCTCTGATAATTCACGCCGACATTCATCATCCTCCCCCTTTTTCTCCACTTCCATCAGACCCCACCTTTATCTTCACTCCCATGCCCTCTAAACCTACTGAGGGTCATGTGTCTACTGGACCTGGAGTCACTATCACTGTGCCGGACACTCCTGCCCCCTCCTCCTCTGTAGTAAAAACCAAAAATCTAGATGGCCCAGCCCTGAAAAAGAAAAATAATGCAAAATCTGCTTACGCTCGCAAAAAAGCAAAAATTGCAAGGCAGCAGTTTTTCAATCACAGAAGAACACTGCCCAATACAGGGGAGCTCACACAACCATCACACTCGGTCACCCAGCTAATAGGGGGTGATAGCGAACATAGCCATTCTAACATCACTCATGCCCCTGCTCCAGAGAACCTCGCTGTTTGTGGAGAGAACTTAACGGGGGGAGGGCAAAACGAGCTAGGGAGGGACATGGACAAGGCGGGTGACGATGAAGACTTTCTCAAAACAGTCTGGGCTACTTTAAAACAACTACTGTCACCTTTTGAACTCAGACTGTCACGTATTGAGAATCACCTTCTTGAAATGGATAAGACCTTAGTATCCCTGGCCACGCTTAGCCTAAAACAGCTGGAAGCCACACATCCCCGTATCGCTGAGGGTGTCCCCCAGGTTAGCAATGATGGCATCCAATCTGCACTAGCCCCTAACGCTGCCACCCTTGTTCCTTTAATTCAGCCCCCACCTTTGCCCCCTCCACTACCTAAACCTATTCCAATTCCCAAACCTCGGACAATTTCAAACGTCCCTGTTCCCCCCACATCAAACTCATTAAAATCAGAGATAAAACCCCCCAAAAAACAGGTGCAGCCCAAAGCTATTCCTAGAGCTGCCCAGAAGGCGAATACGATTATCAGCCCTCTTTTACAGCGTACAGTCAACCATCACCAAAGTCACCAGAACTTTCGTGGGGGCTATATTGATCTCCCCCCTGATGCTGGGCCCTATGTTGTCATCTTGGCCGGGGTACCTCCACTTGACCCTGATTCTGTGGAGTCCCAGTGGTCTTTAAAGAACAAAGTGATCTACTGGCTAAATGTTAACAGGCAGCTCCCTCACACCACTAGGAGCAGGGTCCTAATGGTCAGGCGAGTCCCATGGGTGGGTCGCACTTATAAATCCATACCTGGAGACTGCATTGTGGTCTCATTTGCAGACCCCCATACAGCCCAACTTATCACCACCTGGGATCCATATGCTACTGACCACTCCATTGTCACCAAACCCCTTACCTTCTTTTACCCTCCAAAACAGACTGTAGAGCTACCTGGGGCCTGGTCTATAGCCCACAATCACAGATGGAAAGGCCACGGGCAGGGATGGCAACCCACTAACAACTGGTGGGAAGGAGCACCCACTATGAATAGGTTTGAATGCCTAGACCAGGTGGATTGACTGGGAACCATCGCTCCTACACCCCCCTCGAGTCCCCACGACTACCCAATGAATACCAGTAACATCGATAAATTATTGCCCATTAACAAAAATTCAACCCTACCGGGGGCAGATCAATCCTGCCCCGAACAGCGTGCCCTTCCTGCGCAGGCCACACAACAGATAGAGATGACACATTCCCTAGTTCCGATAGATATAATGGGGAACGTGGGCCAACCTTACCAGAAAAATAGTGACTTAAAGCATTCACTCCTATCCTGGAATGTAGCAGGCCTGGGTAATAAGATCACCCACACACCTTGGTTGGAGATTGTGCAGAAGCATGGCATCCTTTGCCTGCAAGAAACCTGCCTTGTAGAGGAAAGTCACATCCTGGGCTACCGAACATTCCACTCACCCGCTGTTCCATCTCCCCAGGGTCTCAATAAAGGGGGTCTGTGCATATATATCTCGAATGTAGGGGATGTAAAAGTATATAATTTCCATTCTGATCAATACTTCCAAATCCTTTCATTTAAATGGGGCACCACACAAAAGGTGATACTGGTGAATTTTTATAATAACATGCCAGCCAAGGAAGTGGAATTGATTTTGAATAAATTGACCCATCATATCCACAAACTGAGAGATCAAAGCACGGGGGACCACACAGTACTGTGGGTGGGAGATTTCAATTGTGCCATCTGTCCAGCTTCTGAGTTAGGTTTGTGCAGCCTTTCAGATCGCGAGGAGGATGGTCCTTTTCACTTCTCACACACCAATCTGGGGTCTCTCCTTAACAATATCATATTCTCTTTTGATCTAACCTTCATCAATCAGGCATGCTCCCCCCAGTTCCCTTTGCCCCAACATATAATGGAAGAGGCTGTGAAACTACAATCGATTTTGCACTAATATCACCTACAAATCCCAATTTTATAACTTTTTGGGAGATTGGGGATGACCCAATGAGCGATCATTATCCTATTATTTTTGGGGTAAGGTTGACAGAGGGGAAAGCAAAGGAATTTAGCGGGGCTCTTTATCCACTTGATGTCACCCTAACAAAGATCAACGGCTATGTGATAAAGTGGGAGAAAATGAACCCTACAACCTTCTTTCACAACCTTGTATCATCCTGCTCTACAGACATATTTGTCTGTTTAGAAGAAGACACTGATCCAAAGGCCATCATGGCAGCCTTCTCTAACATCCAGCGATTCATAAAAGATACGCTAACTAGGAGCCACAAAAAGAATGGGAAGCACACACGTGGGTGGTTCGACTCCAGGTGTACAGCTGCCCTGAAAAATCTAAAGAAAGTTTTATCCGCCATCCCTAAAGACAGGGTTCAAATTTGCCAGGCGAGACGAGAGTATAAGAGGGCAATTAACCAGCGAAGGGCGACAATGAAGAGGGAGGCCTGGGAAGCCTTGGGGGAAGCTGCTAGGAATAAGGACACTAACCTCTTCTGGAAAGTCATAAGATCTGTATATAACACAAAAGACAGTGACAATTCCATAGACGTAGCAATTACGGCAGAGCTCTGGGTAGAACATTATGGCAAACTTTACACCAATACCCAGGGTGACACCCGGAACCAACAAGAGGCGACCTCACCCTTGGATAAAATAACTGAGGATTATCCGTTAAGTGCCCCCCCAGTATCCCCCTATCCAATTGACCTGGTTTTTACCACCCTAGAAGTGGAAGATGCCCTTAGGGAAAGCCCGTCAGGGAAAGCCCCTGGCCCTGATCACACCCCAGTGGACGTCTACAAAACAAATCTGGATTTCTGGGTTCCCCTGTTAACTAACCTTTTAAATATGGGAAACAAATGTGGCTTAATTAACACCTGGTCAGACGCAATTGTAGTGCCCCTCTTTAAAAAGGGGAACAGGGACGATCCTGCTTGCTACCGTCCAATATCGTTATTGGACGGACTTATGAAAATCGCAGGAAGGATCGTCCTTAAGAGGATCCAGTACTGGGAAGCAGAGAAAAAGGTCATCTCGGAGTTCCAATATGGGTTCCGAAAGGGACTGGGCACACAGGAACAATGCTTAAACCTGTCTTTATTGGTCTCCAAATACACTGAGGCCAAAAAAGGGGACCTGTTTGTTACCTTTGTTGACCTTAGCTCCGCATTTGATTGTGTGGACCATGCGCAGCTCTGGTCAACATTGGAACACATTGGGGTGGATCCTATTATTATCATATTCATTAAAGAATTATATAGAGATGCCGGTGCCAGTGAGGTTCGGGACCCAGGGGCAATGCACTCAAAAATTTGCCATAAATAGAGGGGTTAGGCAAGGCTGCATACTTGCGCCCCTCCTATTTAGTTTTTACATAAACTCCATTGCAGAGAATTTAATAAACTTGCCAAGTGACTACCCAGCTGTCAATGGTAGGCCTGTACCAATTCTCTTATATGCCGATGACGCGGCAATTATGTCTAGGACTAAGGTAGGGTTGCAGAGAGCCGTAACCGAATTCTCATTTTACATGGGGAAAAGAAACCTGAAAGTGAACATCTCTAAAACCTTCTCCATGTCCTGCTCCCAAAAAAATAAGAGACCACAATGCTCAATATATCTCGATGACCAAAAAATTGAGATCACGGACACCTTCTGCTACCTGGGCGTTGTTTTTGAGAGGAGAGGAGGCTGGAAACATGCAGTATCTGCCAGGAAACTTGCCTTCAGCCGTGCAATTGGGGCCCTGCGAACTTTCGCAGCTAAAATTGGGGGCAAACCTATCGCCGAGATGGTACAGATCTATCGGGCAAAGTGTATAGCGACGGCCACCTATGGAGCAGGTCTATGGGGTTTCGAGAATGTGTCCTCACTACAAACCTGTGAAAACATTTTTATCCGCTACTTACTAGGTGTGAATAAAACTACTTCGACTTTTATGTCCCACATTGAGACTGGCCTCAAATACCTCAGTGACATTATAAAGTTATCACCTTGTTTGCTTTGGCACAAAATTTGGACCACCGTGGAATGCCAATTGAACAGAGAACTCATCAAAGACAGGGATGTGGAAATTTGTCAAAAATCTACTTGGCCAATGGACAAAATTTTACAGAAATCTACTTGTCCTGGGAAGATATCTGCTTGCCCCACCTATTCCGTAAATCACTAAGGTGGGTGTGCATGGCGAGAACCTGCAATGTAGTCAGTGCAACATACTGTGAAACATTATTTCAAGCGCAATCCAATTATGCAGTGCATGGTCATGCATCCTTAAATGCAACTGTTGTTCTGGCAGGTTGTACAGTATGTGGGTGGATGTGTCAGTGTGCACTGCACCAAATTATCAACCAGTATGCATGTGACACAATTTCAATTGTAGAAAAGGAGTACCTAAAGACAGTCTATGCCAAGTATACTTCAATTAATGTAGTGAATTACTAGTCTGCACTCTGTCGGGATATGAACCTGTAGGACAGAAGGGTGTTCTACATCCTAGGGCCAACTCATAGCTGTCCGGCTTAAAAAATACTCACATGTGAACATGATCTGATAAATGTGTGGATGGGAATAACTGCACTTTTTGGCGGAGCTTATGAACGATTCATGGGGCAGCCAAAATTAGGGGCAGAGGTGCTGTGGTTCACTGAGGCAGTATCCACAAGTACAAATACTAAAGAGGCAGTACTGGGCAGTTAAATCAATCTCTCCTTTTACATTCCTGGGCAGGTGAGGTGTGATTATACTACTGTGCACTCACTGATAAATCTCCACTTTCTCCTCCTACATAAGGAGCATTTGCAGCACAGGCAGTAGAAACAGGGTTCTCATGTTCACAGTAGTGGTATAGTAATGGCACCAGAACAGTAAGCTCCCCAAACATGAATAGGTGCAGCTCCACAATAGATGTGCAAGTTTGTCTCACTTAGATTTGTGAAGTAGTCACTTTTTTCTTTAAAATCAGAGTTCTCTGCCACTTGTCTCTCTCCTTCCAATGTCCCCAGCCCCCCACTGCCCACCCAGATGTGCCCGTTATCTTCTTGGAAAATCCTATAATTCTGTTGTCGGATGCTGACATACTAGTATTGGTAAGCCTGGTGAAAGATAAGGTTTTAACGTTGCAGCAACGTGTGCAATCAGTTTTGTTTTTTTCAGAAGCTGAGCATTCTGAGGGTCTAAGAGATGATGCTTGGATATTTCGAAATGGGCAGACGCATAAAAAAGACACAAAGGCAGACACACAGGAAAAACACTCATTGTCAAATCATGTAGGGAAAGAAAAACAAGCCTTTATGTCTACATAGGACGAATACGCACACAGGCGGCAGTGCCACTTTTCCTTGGCTCTGGTATGGGCTCATTTTTACTGCTGACGCAACTGTGCAACAAAAATGCAACAATACAGCATTTGCACGAAATTAAGGTGGGAATATTGTATAATTTCACGCAGCTGTCAATAAAACGTGATTGTGAGACCTACAAATGTAAATCTGATATTTCTGCTTTATATTGAACTCGGTTCTGCAATTTTTGCCATTTTACATCGTTGCAAATGACAGATGGTCCCCCACTGGTGGCAGGTCCCGTGTATGTGCGTGATTTATAACAGAGTCACTCTAATAATGAGATTCTACAGCTGAGACGTTTTCCTCGTAATTTGCCACATAATCATGCTGCCTAAACTGCATATTTTAACAAAAATGTTGATTCTAGCTCAAACAGATCAAAAGTTTCTAAAAAGAGGGTAACCCATCCTGCCACACAGTGAAAAGCCCATCACAAGTAGTGACTGGTCACTTTTATTGCTATTGGTGAATTTGGGTGTTAATCTGAAAGTAATAGGGCAAGACATTTATACTGACAGGGTTAACCTATTGCTGCCTTCTGCTACATACTTCTAATTTTTTGTAGCCACATAATTTAGTCAACCCTGCGCATAATTTAGATCTTCTCTGCTGCTTCATTACAGTGGCTCTGTTTATTTGGACAAACTGCCAGAGCAGTTTGCACGGTGGGGTGGTTTTCAGTAGGTGCAGGAGACGGGAAACGCAACCAAATAGAGGTACAGGCTAACATGAATGAGCCTGTGAATAACCGGTTTCTTGCCAGATTAAGCCTGTGAAATTGACACAGACGTGAGACTTTTCCTCTGCTGCAGTGGCAAGTTTGAAAAATAAAGTGGGGCACTGATTAAGCAAGAAGCAATGGAGGGAAGGTGGAGGTAAGGAAAAGGTAAGAAAGACTGTGCGGGAGGGTATTAGGAACGGAGAACTCCAGGCAAAAATGTGACATTGTGATGTTTGAGACTTCAAGAGTGGCCCATGTTTCAGTGAGCTCTGTGAAATACCCTGCACACATAGCATTGCCTGGAACGTGAAAATACTTTCTGCCTGCTTCATTATGTGGCCTTTCTTTTATTAAAATTTAGCTTTATTGTTCAACCCCAGGAAAAAGATGCAGTTAAAAAAATGTTTCTATTTTCAGCGCACGCTTAATCTTGCAAGGATGCCTTTTCGGTAAGACTGCCAGGTGTTAAAGTATAATCGTTAACTCTGTGCCCCCAAATGCGACCTCGTCCATGGAAGAAGACTGACAAAGTAAAGGTCAATGTATCTAAATAGTGAGACTCCATTCATGGTGTTTTCACTCATTATTAACGCTGCACTGGTTGCATTACAATAGGCGCCTCACTGATCAGCCGATAGCAGTGGAGAAGTTCCAGCCTTACTGTAAATTAACATGCCACACATTTGATCCTGCCCCCACGCCCACTGATCACAGTCCATTCTATGCAGCATAACAGTTAACATACATTTCTGCAAAACCCATTATTAGAGTGACTCGCCTACTGGTGAAGCGTTCACCGTCAGAGACGGCGACTTCCATCTCCTGATTCCAGGAAGTGCCTCGCAGCGCACCAAAGATGAGTGGTCTGCCCAGGACGGAGCCCAATGGACAGTGCGATTGAGCCCTGCAGCAATCAGTGAAAGAGAGACCACAAGGCCAACCGGCCCGCAGCGCTGAGACCCAGACAGACGCAAAAGTGTTTCGTGTCTCGGCGCCCGCACTTTCAAGTTAAGCAGCTCAGTGCCAAAAGCAGGTGGGCTGAACCAGTGTGGAACTCGCGCTAGAACACTTGCGTCTAGCCTAAGACTCCCCCAGCCAATCACGGACTAGATAGAACCCGGTCATGGGTTTCCAGCCAGTCAAAGGCTTTCTGACATCATTTCAATTGCCTGTGAGCCCGAGAGCGCCCACAGCTCATTTATTCTTTGTGATTTAATGTCTACTTGTCCCTCGGACAAAATAGACAATAAATCTTCTTGCCCTTCATAAAATTCTAATTGGTTCGGGCGTCGGGCGATATGATTCCCCCACCCCTGAAAGACTGCTTGACCCTAGATGGCGCATCAAAAATTAAATGGCTACGATACGTCCAGCTGATGTTCTCTAATATTGGACACCCCGAATTTTATGACGACCCAGAGTCTTTAGAAACCTTGTCTAGGCCGGCTCTCAAAAAACTTTTAATCACATACCCAGAAAGTGCCAGATGGAATACTGAGAAACTCAAAAGCACTACCCTGAGTTACCAGCAAATTACCCCCATTGAAGGTTTACAATTGTATCTCCGCATTGAAACTGCACCCTACCCTCGCATGCTTCTCACTAGGCTGCGTTTAGGGACTTTCTTTCGCATGGTCACTTTCCCAAAACAGAATGATTGGACCTTGTCGAATCTAATTTGCCCATGCGATGATCATTCACCACAAAGTAACATTCATATCATGTTCTTTTGTAATCTGTACTCCACCCCGAGGAAATTGTTACTCTTAAAATCTACTTAAACGCTGGGGGATAAGAACATGTAAAACTGCTTATCTGAAGTTACTATTGCTAGATGAGGTGTATGTTATCTTTGTTGTTTCTCGCTTTTTAATGTCAGTGATGAAACACAGAAACTCAATGACTTAACCTTTATACGTTTAAATTAACTAAACACTCCAATATGAGGCCTTCCGTTTAAACGTCTACCACAGACTTTTAATATCTGGAATAATGTTTTATAGATTTTTTATAAATTTTGTCTATGTGGAAACTGTTTTTAGATTTATGGTATAAATTGTACTTGTATGCTTTTATGATTTTCTGATAAATCGAATAAAGCTAATTTGATTTGATTTGACTTATTGAAGTCCAGTGTTTTGACATCTTTACTAAACTTAAGTGGTAAGTAAATAAATTTACCATTCATGGTTTACCTATGAATTTGTAGAAATTCTGCAGGCCTGGACCCTTTGAGACCTGTCAAACAATTCCCTCTACACATAGTTTTGATATAGCACAATGAAGAAGCCTGAGTTTAGCATAGTTTATGCCGCATTGGATTTGTGATGGTGGATGTCCCACTGGCACCCTTTTGACTGTGCACGTCACTTCATGCGCAGAATACTCCTATAGGTTATTGCAAGCACAGAAACACCATAACGGGCAAGGCGGAAGCCCTCTTTTGCTTCTGAACTCGGTGGTGTCTTATAAGCTTTTGGTACTACCCTGCCCACAAGTATTGGTACAGATGTAACAAGTATATATTTTTACTCTCAAAGAAAACCAGGCCTACTGGAGATCTGATAGGCCTACTAACTTTATTAAGTAACTCGAAATGAAGATCTCATAGCAGTGGATACATTTATTAGACCTTGTATATCTGTATTTTGTCATATATATGTGGAGCTATTTACCAAACCAGTTCAACTTCCTGGGAAGCGCCTGTGATGAAATGGGTGTAATCCACAGGGAGCAGTTCAGTTGTTATTAGACAATGTTTTAGAGGGCTTCCCAGAAGTGGTTTGTTCGGAACATGGAGGATTATTCCATTGTCAAGGAATCGCATATCAGATCTACCAAAGAAATGACCTACAAGCTTCAAAGCAAGATGCTCAGTTCCTACAAAATATCACCTGCAAGATCCACCAGTATGTAATAAAAACGTAGAGGCAGTTGCTTCAAAAACAGTATGTGACACCCAGCAGGTGTCATTTACAGGAAAAGTTGACGAGGCACGTCTTTTATATGACTGCAACATGCTTCATCTAATGTACGCTGTACTGTTATTTTATGGGTAAATATACAATTAGCTTCTTTAGCAGTTAGTTTGTAACGGTAGAACTATTTTGCTGTAGATTTTCCCTGTTTGTGCACTCCTGCCAGTAAACTGTCTCACTAGGATGGCAACCTGTAACCTACATGTTGGACACATGTCTCTGCCGTAGCTTCCTTAACTCACTATTATGTCTCAATAGCATTACTGGTGGTCTTCACATAGCATATATATCTCTGCAATTAGTTTCTGAGACTGATTATATCCTGTGTTCTTCCAAGTTACACATTCCTAATTCTGAGATATATTACAGAGTCACACCCGGGCTATGGGTGACCTTCACCAATTGTCAGACTCCAAACAGAAACAGATAGTCCCAAATACACTCACACTCCTGTCTTGGAATGTTAATGGGATGTTAGACAAAATCAAGATTGGGGCGGTACTTAATGAGACCCTGCAGACAAATGCAGATATTGTAATGCTCCAGGAGACCCACCTGATGAGTAATGTTCCTTTCTGTCCCGTAAGGGATACACTTGGGTATGTTAATGGGATGTTAGACAAAATCAAGATTGGGGCGGTGCTTAATGAGACCCTGCAGACAAATGCAGATATTGTAATGCTCCGGGAGACCCACCTGATGAGTAATGTTCCTTTCTGGCCCGTAAGGGATACACTTGGGTATGTCATTCTGGGTACTGCCAGGGCTCCAGGGCCACGTCCATCCTGATTCGGGGCCACGTCCCTGTGGTGACTTCTAGGGTGTGGCACGATGGCCTAGGTGGATTTGTGAGTGTCGGACACTCCGTGGACAGTCGCTCTCACTTGTCTGTGTCTATTCACCCCGTTCAACACGGAATTCCTAATTCTGCTTGATGACCTTATAGGTGGGGATCTTCATGGAACGTGCGGTACAACTCTGGACTGCTCCTCAATGGGCTCGGGGACTAGTCGCGGGTCTATGCTCCTGGCCACTTACATACATAATAAGAGTTTGACAGATGTATTCTGGCCCACCATCTCGCCAAACTGAGCTATACCTTTTACTCAAGTGCACATCGCTCCTTCTTTGGGCTAGACCATTCTGTCTTTCATAGTCTTAATGGCCATCGAGGTATCGATATTGGGGTGATGGCTCTGGTACTCTCTGTTCACTTGCCGGTATTGCTGAGTCTGGCATGGGATTCGAGAGGGGGGTGAGATGGAGACTAGATTGCTGGCTTCTCCGAAAAGACAAATTCCGGGATTTGTGTCAGGACACTTGTCATCACTTCCTCTTTGAGATTAGGGGCTCGGTGTCCTCTAATGGTTTGCCTGGGAGGCTCAGAAGGCCACACTCCGGGGACACACCATTAGCTACGCTAAGGGCCAGAAGTGAGCAGAAAGTTAAAGACCTGTGATTGAGTTAGAGCAACAGTACTTGCCCAAACAACAAGACTCCACACTACGAAACTCACTGCACACTCGGACCCTGCTACGAAAGGAACTCATACAGAAAACGACAGAGGCCTGGTTTGCCACGTGTAGTAGGGTGTATCAGTGGGGCGATAAGGCTAGTAAAACGCTGCACTGATTGTGTAGTACCAGAAAATTGGGCGACCCAGTGGCCTAACTACTAGCAGATAATGGTACACAGGTAACTGGAAGCATGCCCATCGCAAATGTGTTAAAAAGCCTATTATCTATCTCTATATGGCGCGCACCCCTCGAGTCCCCTTTCAGACTTCCATCAGTTCATCTCAGACCTTTCGATGTCCAGCTTGACCCCTCTCCAGTGGCGAACTGTATGATACCCTGGCGCAGTTACACGCTGGTAGAGTGCCTGGACTCAAGGATTTCCCGGCTGAGTTCTAGCATCTATTGTGGCCACAGACCGGTCCTCTTTTAATAAAGGTGTTTCAAGAGGCCTTGAAAAAAGGAGAACTACCCCCGATCTTAGGTCTGCGGAGATTGTGGTATTACCGAAGCTGGGCACAGAAGGCACTTGTTGCGGAGAGTTTAGGCCTATATCGCTCTTTAACTCAGAATTAAAAATTTTGGCCAAAAAGTTACCCACTTAGTGGGCGTTGTTACTCTGCTGGAACACCCCTATCAGTCCAGGCTCATGCCCCAGAGTGCTACGTGGCTTAATCTGCGAAGTGTTCAGAACACAATTGCCTTAAGTGGGGCCCAGCATGGACATAAAGCCCTCCTATCTGTTTATTTTCCGAAAAGCCTTCGATTCGGTGGACTGGGCGTTTCAGTTCACCCTCCTGTCCATGTCCAGCTTTGGCCCCAAATTTATACAATTCATGCGACTCTTTTATACCAACTTGGTAGCATGGGTTTGGGTCCGTATTCTACATTGGGCTGGTTTCCTGTGTAATGAGGCACCCGCCAAGAGTGCCCCCTATCGCCTCAGCTCTTCACACTGGTGATAGAGCCCCTGGCGGCCTGGGTGAAGGTAGATTTGCTCCTGAAGGGCTTTTACTAGTCCGCAACAAGACCCCGCTCTGCACCAATTAGGTCCTCTTGTTTTTGGAAGATCCAGATACCTCAGGCCCCAGAGCGCTCCAGATCTTGAATATCTCAGGATCTTACTCTGGCCTTTTGATTAATGTGCAAAAGTCAGCGATATATACCAATCCATCCCTGCCAGGCTGCCATACCATGGTCTGCGAGGTTACAGGTCCTCCCCCCTTGGGTTTAAGTACCTGGGGGTTTATGTCACAGCTGATGTGACCCGCTCTTATGAGCAAAACCTGGCACCTCAGTTGTTAGGCTTGGGCGAGATGTCTAGTTTTGATCCGCTCTACCCCATCTCTCCTGGTGCTCGGCCATTTTTAAAATGTTTTTCCCTGCGCACCTACTCTATCATCTACAAAACCATTACTTTCCGATATTCAGCAGCTTTTTAACAACGTAAATGTGCAGATCCATTCACTACTCTGGAAGGAGGAGGGCAGAGTGCCTTGCATTGCTATTGGGAAAAGCTGCTGACTGGCCCTAGAGGGCAGGTTGGCCACACCAGGCATATTCCTTCACTACTGGGCAGTACATCTGCTGCTTGTGAATGATTGGTGGTTTGCAGGCTTTGCAGACCTGCATGTGCAGTGGAGGGGTGGCTGCTGGGCGATCAAGATTTTACCCACCTACTGTATGGGTGGAGCTATTCCAGCGACTGCACATCTCCAATAGCACAAACTGTCTGACATATATGAAATGTAGTGACGTAACGTACCATACCCAATAGTGGGGGTTCGGACAGCATGGGAGGGAGACTTAGGCCCACTAGATGACAATGACTGGGAGAGGCAGTGGAGGCCCCCAGTGAGGCGATGATAGCATCCCAATTCCGTTTAATCCAACTGACAGTGCTCCACATGGTGTACTATACTAGAACACGACTTCATAGAATGGGCCTTATCCTGACAGAAGACTGCCTATGATGCGTTGACCCACAAGGGGATTTAACCTACACGTTCTGGCATTGCCTGGTGTTCTGGAGGAGCATGCTGCAGAAACTTGAGCGAGTGCTGGGGTTGACTATTCCCTGGGATCTTAAACTTATTCTCCTTCACATTACAGATGACTTGGGAGGCATGCGCTACCAGCGGGCGCCTTTGTGGCTGAGATTAATGTTTGCCAAGAGAGACATTGCCAGGGCCTGGAAGCAAGAGGCGGCCTCCATGGTGGAGGCATGGACCAAAGCGTGGGGCTTGTACGTCCAATATACATGTCACAGGGCTATCCCCAGAAATATTTTAAGATCTGGAAGGGCTGGTCGGAGGGCAGGGGGTGTCCATTTGGAATCTCAGAGACGGGCCCTGTGCAGCAGTTAGAACCAACGATCTCCGAATGCATTTACTCCTATTGTATGGTCTATGAAGATGGTACATGTCTTGCTATTTATTTTGTGTTATGAGATGCTGATGTATATGTATACCTCACTTGGAGCACTGCTATTGCTTATTATGAAATCAATAAAACTGATTAAAAAAGAAAAGCACTTTTAGCAGAATGATGCTACTCTTGACAGAGCCTGGCGCCCCCTCCCCCTTGGGATCAATTAAGACCCCTCAGGTGAGCCCGCACTGAAGTTTGAAGACCTCTGGTGTAGGGGCTAAAAAGAGCCTCTAGGGATCCCACAAGAATTGGGAGACCGTTTCGAGAAAATGCCTTCAGTCATACCAATGTGAGGCTGATTGGATAAGAATGAGGTGAATCACTTTAAGGCAGTACTCTTAATCCCGAACGCTGTTCAAGTAGGGATAGCAGTCATTTGTAATCAGTTGTATTGAACACTACTGTGAGTTTGAGAACTAGGAGGGTGAAGTTGCCAGCATTCGATGGGCATTATCCAGAACTTTAGTGAGGTACTTTCTATGCCATAGCCCTTTCTGAACCCTGATGAATAAGTGGTAAGGAGGTTTCCTGTATTAATGTAAACTGTTAGCTGTAAAGCAACATATTTTTCCATAGCCTTGCCTAGGGAGGTAAAATTTGAGTATCAATAGATTGACTCCAACTGCATGTTAGTTTTTTCTTTCTTTAGAAGGATGGTGATTTGAGCACATTTTATAAAGTCAAGAAAATCTCTTTGGCTAAGAGATGCATTCATGATTTTTCATCAGGGTTCAACAAAGTAGGAAAAAATCCTTGATGATAAGAACTAATATTACATCATTGTAGTCAGCAGGAGGATTTGGAATTAATGATATTGTTATGATCTTCTGTATTGACTACTTTGAAGAAATATTTGATGTCTTGTGTGCTCTGTGGAGGTGTTTGCTGCTGGAAACACAAGAGGCATGGATGTGGAGAATTTGAGAGAAATAAAGTATCTAGCAATTGTTTGGACTAGTTTGCTGTGTGGTCGGATGAAGCTTTGCTAATTGGGGTGATGTTGGCATGGATGAAATGCAAAAAGAACAATTGATGGACAGAATGCTGCACAATGTCAAACATTCTCCCCAGTACAGAGATCTGGGCCTAAATCCATCGTTTTTTTGCTCCCCATGCCATTCCAGTTCAGACCCGGCCATATGCAAATCAGCCTTGACCTTATTCCCCATGAGAACAGTCCATCCTGAACTGCCAGGCCAGGTCCTCCCTGGGCTGGAAACAAGCATCCTGGGACCGGTATCGGGGCATCACCCCTCATCAGCTAGGCGATCTTGAATCCAGTGGCATAGAGAGCACAGGAAATTAACATTGTTTTGGCGGATTTGTGGGCTGTCGATTTGAGGACTGATGTAGTTGGAATTGAAAAAACATAATTTTTTCCAACAAAATGCTATGGTTGTAGTTTTGGCTCTACACTTAGTAAAGGAGGTTGAAATTATCCATTTGTTTTCTAGCTTATGAATGTATGCTCTTTTGTTGTTAAGTCAGAGGAAACCTACGGTTGAGTGGGTCTTTGAGGTAGTTGCTCCAGCTTCATTGGAGCAACTGCGTCAGCTGCTTGAGTGGTGAGGTTGTTGTAAGGACCAAGCATTATGTTCATATTATAATTTTGGAGGTGAGTGTGTATTTATTGGACATCTGAGTGGTTTCTGAAAGATAATTTCCATACTTTGTGCAGTTAATGTTTAGAGGTAATGAATGTATGAAGGAGCAGGAGGAGCAAAGGTATGGGTTAATTGTCCAACCAGTCGATCTCAATAGAACCCCTGCTATGAGTCACAGCAGGTTTGGCAATGATGAGATCAAGAATCCAAAATTTGCTTTGAATGTGAAGAGAGGAGTACTGAATATCACCCATTGTAGCAAGGGGCTTTGTGGTTTGTTCTGAGGGAGCATTTGGCCGATGTAGTCTGAGTTAGCAACTGTAAATCTATGTTGAGATAGGGGAATGTTAAATAATGTTTTAAGAAGTGGGTGTAAAATGGAGAGACCCAAATCACAACTTTGATGCATTCAAATGTGAAAAAGAATAATCTTGCAAGCATTTGATGGCCATTTTGTGGATGATTGCAGTGCCCCCGCCAAGTTAGGATTGTCTGTCCTTGCAAATTATTGTGTAGTTTTGAGGAACTAAGGAATCTGGCATTGGCGTGGAGTATTCATTTAGTCAGGATTCGGTAATGCATAAAAGATCGAGATCTTTAGAAGTGATGAGCACTGCAACATCAACATTGTAAGCGTTTGCTCCTGCGGGGTTGTGAAGCATGCTAGGCAGTTGATAATACCGCAGTGTTTTGGAGTGACAGCATATAGTAGATGTTTGTGGATGAGATTGGCAATGCTTACTACCTTTTTATAGGTTTTGAGGAGAATAGGAAGGTGTTCGAAACAAGCTATCAAGAAATATTGTGCTGCTTCTGGAATAGATACATGCAACAAGTGAGGTGAAGCGTAAGGACAGAATAGAGGAGGAAAAAATATAAGGAGGCAATGTCTCAGCCGCAAAAGATAGGTGGAAGAGCGGAGATACATGATTGGGCAAAGATTTTCAGGATAAGAACGACTCGCCTGTAGGGGTAAGGTGGATGCAAAAATGTGAGTAGGCCTTCGAAGCTATTAAAGAAGCCAAGAGAATTAGCATTCCAGGTGGGGATTAGGTGGAAGCTGGGTCTGAATGAGCTGGGACAGAATAGAGGAAGAACTTTGGAATAAGGTGCAGTTACCCTCCTAGGGCACCACCAAGTAGCCTCACCTGGTGGAGTAACTGAATGACTCTAACACTGGAATAGCAAAAAGTAAAGTAGAACGAGAGGAGTAATAATAAGAAGGAAGGTGGCAGAGGAACATTGCAGCGAAATGAAGTTAGGTGAAGCAGTAAAGTACTATCTGTTTGATTGTTACTAAGCCAGCGAGACCGAATACTCTACCAGATCTCAGCACTCCAATTTTTTGTATTATTGAGCTGGGTTCAGCCGAATTCTAATCACAGTATTCTTCAGGCATTCATGCTTGGTTTTATCAGGGTCTTTCAGCTCTCTCGCACTTTAATTTCCCGATAGATGGGTCTCTTGCGATGTGAGGTTTAGTAGGTGTTACTGTTCTGAAACACAGCCCTCACTGCTAATACAGATCCTAACTTCTCAATTTTTAACTCTTCTCTTGTTAAGTTCCACATTGCTGGCAAGGGTCTCTTCTGCTAGCTCTTTGGGACCGCAGGTTCTCCCATTTTAATGTTA